>NW_024466878.1:0-48303 GCF_017591425.1 Ochotona curzoniae
AATACAGATTTCTAATTGGTAATTCCAGGCCTGCATTTGCTTCGGTCCAGCCTCAGTCATTGCAACCATTTGGGGAGGAAGCCAGCAAATTGAGGATTTCTCTCTCTGTTTTATAACTCTACCTTTCAAATAACTACACTAAATATTTTTAGAAATCTCTTTGTGGTAAAAAAAAAAAAATCTCTCTTGTGACAAGAGTTGGTTGTGAGTTTTGCTGTTATTCCTTATAGATACGAGAGCAGAGCCATGTGCTTCCTCCTTTGTGGAGACCAGGGATCACCAGCCAAGGGACCAGCTGTGATGTCCCACTCCAAGAGAGGACAGCTCTGGCTACACACTCCAACATCAGGCCCAACAAGTAGGGGACACAGCCAAAGGCAGAGCCAGGGACAAGGGGGTGATGCCAGCAGGCTAGGGCCAAGCAGAAGCTTCACCCACTGTGGCTGGGCTTCCTGAGGACCTGAGAAGATGCTGCCAGCAGGATGTGAGAGGAAGGAAGCCCTATACCTGCTCAGCTGTGCTGGCAGGGCCCTGAGGAGTCCTCCCCGTGGGATAAGGAAGGGCAGCACCAGGCAGCAGTGAGGGCTGTAGCAAGCCATGGACGCTGTCAGTGTTTACCATCATTCTGAACAGTGGTAAGTCTGTTCTGCATAGCTCAGATGAGGCTCCCTGCCTCCTACATGTCTCCTAGCACCTCCTCCCTGGAGACCAAGGTCACCTCACAGGAAACTGGAGAACAAGGCCAGCAACACCCCATCAGCAACCATAGAGGGCAGGTCAAGCCAGCCGTTAACTCTGGATCTATAATGACCATCCTACTCAACAGCAAATGTTGGCTCTGACCAAAATTTATTCTGTGGACAGAACAAAATCCACAGCTGGCCCTGATCCCTGGCTGTATCCTCCATCCTCCTCAAAGCTGTGTTTCAGCTGTTTGCTTCAGCCTCACAGTGCAACGGGGTACAGATTCCAGAAACCCCTGCAGATACAACAATCTACAATGTTCAAGTCCCTCATTAGAAATGTTGCTTTTGCTGCCAGTTTCATGGCATAGCGGGTAAAATTACCTCCTGTGCTGGGGGATCCATATGGAAGGCGGTAAATGTCCTAGCTGCCCACTTATGATCTAGCTTCCTGGTGATGGCTCCAGGAGAACCAATAGAGGATGACCCAAGTGCTTAGGCTCCAGCACCCATGGGGGGAGACCCAGAGAAAGCTCTTGGCTTCAGGCTAGCACAGAACTGGCTCTTGGGGACACCTGAGGGACCAACCAATGAAGAAAGAGTGCTCTCTCTCTCTTTGGAACTCTAGTTTTCAAGAGTTGCTTAGTGAACCCGAGCTGTGAGTGGTTCCAATGGAGCAGTGACGGCATGGCAGCATTACTGAGGAGAAGGTGCAGGATGAGGGTGGGTGATTGGTAAGGATGGTGCTGGAGCCACAGCACCTAGGGCCACTGTCATGGGGTCGTCTTTGCTATAGAGACGCCTAGATTGGTAAGAGGCTGGCAGCTTTGCTTTGGGCAGCTCTCCCAACGCGGGTCAGGGCTGGGAGCAGGCCAGGCTGGGCCAGTTCATAGCACCCACTAGGAGATGTAAGAACCAGGATGGGGTACAGGACAGGCTGAGTTGGGTCACAACATAAGCCAGTTCCCTTTAGTGACAGAACTGGGAGCAGTCCAGGTCAAGCCAGGCTACATGGCAGGCCATGCCAGGCTTAGCCACAGCACCCACCACCACATGTAAGACCTCGGGTGGTGGGGGAAAATCCCAGGAGGGATACTGTAGGGGCTCCCCTGTTAGGCTAGTGTACCCACTGCTGAGCAGGAGAGCTAGGACATGGGGCTGACCAGACTTGGCAGGGCTACAACACTTGTTGGCCTGCATTGAGCTGGGTTAGCAGGAGTCAGACTGGGTCAACTGGCTATATCCACTGGGGCATGCATGAGCCAGAGTAAGTGCAGGCTGCTCAGGCTTTGCTGCAGCATCAGTTGGCATGCGGGGAATGGGAACAAATCCTGTGAGACTACACTACAGAACCACCTGGAAAGTGCAAGATCTGGGGTTGGAAGCAGGCCTAATTGGGACACTTGGATACCCCTCTATTGGGGTACAGCTCGCACCAGTGAACATAAGAACCAGGGCTGAGGCAGGCCTTGCTGGACAGGTGGTTGTACCTATCAGCATAAGTATGGGTGGGACATGGTACCGGTCAAGTGAACTAGGCTGCAGCTCGCACTCATGTGTACAAAAGTCAAATGGGATGCGGGATAGACTAGACAGTCTGCTGCACATGCTGGCAAGCACAGGAACTAGGTTTGGGGGTGGACCTGGTGCAGTTATTGGGGTTGCTCTGACTAGGCTACAGTTCCCATTGATTTACATGCGGGCCAAGTGTGTGGTGCACAGGGATGGGCTGGGCCACAGTATCCATTGATTTGTGTAAGAGATGAACTGCGGACAGAATTGACTCAGAAACTGCAACCACCGGGGGTGGGGGGAAGCAGTGCTGAGGTGGGTCAAAAACTGAGCCAGACTCCACACTAGCTGACACACAAGACTCAGGTCTGGGGTTACCACAGATAAGGTTTCTTTGGGGACTTCCATCCCAAACTCCCAGACTGGACCACTGGACTCAAAACACCAAGCACAGGCAAAATCACAGCATCTGTGGTCTGACCGTGGAATGCATGTGTTAGAACTGGGGCCCCACACTTGCTAATGGCAGTGCAGTGGATGACATGCCTAGAAGCACACGATAGACATGACAGCTAACTGAAACCTTCAGAGGACATCTGGTACCATGGCAGAGGATGGAAGACAGAATAAATTGGACAACTCTCCTGGCCAAGCTTAGACAGCAAGTATCCAGGCAAATTGAGTCTCTAAGATGAACTATTTCAGCCAGCGGACCTTGGAAGGATTTCCTCAACCTTGGAGCAATGAAGTCAACAATGTGTTGGAAGTGTCGAAATCACGAGCAATACCCTTGGAAAATGCTCCACATCAGAGACCCTGGGTTGACATCAAGTGGCCGTCCTGCATCCCCAGGGTGCTGATGCAGTTGGGCTGCTGGAAGTGGCCCTCCTCCCTTCCTTCCCATTTGACCCAGGAACAGGGAGAAAACAAAACAAGAAAAGAAAGAAAGAAAGACAGTGTGAAAGAGAGACAAAGACAATGAGAGAAAGAAAGAAAGAAACAAACACTTGGAAAAAATGGTCTCATCCACTTTCCCCATTTCCTTTGACCATACCACAATCAGCAGTCCACAGGTGTATACATCCTTCTCAACTAGGTAAACATGAGCAAAATAAAATGAAAAAGAAAAGAACACAAGGATCTAATGCACTGCTGTTGTTTCAAATGGATGAGTAAGGACTGGCAAGGATGTTGGAGGCTTAGGTGGGAGATACATTCTCCAAAAGGTGGAAGATAATTAAGAAAGTATTATACACCAAAGCAAAAAAATCCTACTTTCATTGTAAAAATTTGAATTCTACTAGGAACGTTCAACAAATATCTGAAGAAATAAAAAATTGAAATAAAACAGGACCAACTCATTACCAGTAATCATAACACTGAATGTAAATGGACTAAATTCTGAGAAACACAGATTAGATGAATCAATTTAAAAATAATAATAAAAGGACACTATAATATGCAAAAGGCTGCCCACAACAAACAAAATTCGTCTGCAAAAATACAAAGTATAAGTGAAAGAATGCAAAACCATAATAAGCCTGGCATGGGAGCCTATTGGCTAAAGTCTTCGCCTTGAATGCACCAGGATTCTATATGGATGCCAGTTCATATCCTTGCTGCTCTACTTCCCATCCAGCTCCCTGCAGTTGAAGATAGCCAATTATGGCCACTTGGAGAATGAACCAACAGATGGAAGATCTTTGTCCCTTCTTCTCTTTGTAAACTTGACTTTCCAATAAAAAGCAAACAAAAAAATATTTTTTAAATTTGCTCTTTTACTGTAAAGTCAGATACACAGAGAAGAGATGAGAAAGAGAAGAAGATTTTCCATCCAATGATTCACTCCCCAGGTGGCCACAACCGCCAGTGCTGTGCAAATTCAAAACCAGGAACCAAGAACTTTCTCCAGGTCTCTTATGAGGGTGCAGGGTCCCAATGCTCTGGGCTGTACTCAACTGTTTTCCCAGGCCACCAGCAGGAAGCTGGATGAGAAGTGGGGCTGCTGGGATCAGAACCAGTGCCAATATGGGATCCCAGCATGTCCAAGGTAAGGACTTAATTGCCTTAACACTTCCCCTGGCCCAAAAGTAAATAAATTGAAAAAAAAAGAAGCAAAAAATATACTCCAGGTAAATAGAAATTGAAAATGAGCAGGGATTAACCATGCTTATCATAAACAAAGTTAACTTTAAGACAAACATGGTTAACGAGACCATGATCCTACACAATGATAATGAAATCAATTTAACAGACAATATAACCACTGCAAGTACATATACCCCTAATGCTAGGGCACCATTTGATAAACAAATTGAGTAGATCTAAAAGGAGACTTAAGTTGTAATAATACCAGGTTAATTCAAGCTCCACTTTCATCTATGGACAAATCAACAAGACAAAAAAGTCAACCAAGAAATAACAAACTCAATACACACAAGGACCAAGTGGAGCCTGCTCCTGTCAGCAGAGCCAGTAATTTGGACAGGAAGAGGGTCTGAGGATGAAGCCACAGTCATGGTGGAAGTCTCTCCAAAGCCTCCCTTTTTCCTCCTTTTATATTCTTTCCCCCAAGTTCTTTAGCCAGACAATAGCATGCCAATGAGTCCCATTAGTCCAGGTGCTTTTAGCCACAACCCCATTTCCTGTTACTGCTCAGCTTAACCAGTGCTAATTAACTCCTTCCCTACAACAGACCCAACACACTTGTACACTATCCCACCTCACACTTGTAGAATGCACATCCTTTTCATCAGCACATAGAACAACAGGACTGATCATACAGTAGAAAAATAAACAAATCTCAAGACATTAAAAAAGACTGGCTCCTGTCTTAGGTCTGGCCAGGCTCAGCTTTTACAGCCACTGGGAGAGTTAACAAGTAGATGGGATGGAAAATCTCTTCATCTTGGCCACTCTCTCTGTCACTCTTCATTTCAAATACATACAATTAATCTTTTTTTAAAAAGTTACTTGAATGAGACACAAAAGAGAAAACAATGGTTGCTACAGAAATAGAATCAGTCAGAACTATTATGAACATATACCAGTAAATCAGGAAATTTGAAAGAAACTGATAAATCTACAGGAACATGTAATTTACCAAAGTTGAGAACACTTGAACAAATAACTGGTAATGCAATAGCTCAGGACCAAATGCCTTCACTAATGACTTCTCCCAAACCTCCAAGAAACAGCTAATACCAGTTCTTGTCAAACTGTTTGAATTACTGCAGGAATATTTTGATAGGCCAACAGGCTCTTTCTTGGCTGAGAAAGAACTTGATGAGAACAATCCCAGTCACAGTAGCTACAAAAACACACACAGGGGCGGGAGCAGTGAAGCAGGCTGATCCTCTGCTGCAGCACTGGCATCCCATATGAGCACTGGCTCATGTCCTGGCTGCTTCACTTCCCAACCCAGAGATTGAGAAAGCAGTGGAGAATGGCCCAAGTCCTTGGGAACCTGCACCCATATGGGAGATAAGGAAGGAGTTCCTAGCTCCCAATCTCACAATGGCCCAGCTCTGGCCACTGTAGCCATTTGGAATGGAAACTCTATGTAACTCTACCTTTCCAAGTAAAATAATTTCTTTCAAAAATACATACAAAAAATACATACATATACACCCTGGCACAAATAAGGATTAAAAGAGATTAGCAATGAAAATTAAAAAAAACACTAAAGAAAAACCTGAAGATATCCAACAACAAAATGAAAACAATGCCAAAGAAAGAAAGAAAGAAAGAAGGAGAGAGAGAGAAACGAAGAAAGAATGGAAGGAAAGAAAAACCTAAGTAGCATCCCTCTGTCCCAGGGTCTGCACTGGCAGCAAGTCTGACTCAAGAGATGAAGCCTGCAAGCAAACAGTCACTCTGATGTTGGAAGGAGTTCACTATGTTAGCCACTATGTGAAGTGCTAGCTCCCTAAATCGCAGTTTTTTTTATGGTGATGTTTACAGGGTTGATTGGGGGTGGGAAGGATTGAGGGTTAGGGGAAAGTGGGTGAGATCATTGTTTGCAAGTTTCCTTTTCTTCCTCCTGTATCTGGGAGCAAGGGAGGAGATGAGAAGAGAAGCTGCACTCAGCCTTCCAACTGCCTCAGTACCTGGGGTGGGGAATGGCCACCCAATATCATACCAGGGTCCCAATGGGAAGCATGCTCTGCAGGTTCTGCTCAAGTAACTTTAATAGTTCTGAAATGCTGTTAGTTTTATTGCTTCAAGGATGAGGAAATCCATCCAAGGACCATTGGCTGACACAGTCCACCTGAGAGTATCCATTTGCCCAGATATATGCTGTCAACACTTGGCTGGGCTAGTTGTACAGTTTGTTTTACCCTCCTTCCTCTGCTGTGGTAGCAGATGTCCACTGCACTTCCCAGTGGACTGGCATATCCTCCATGTGCACCTGGGTATGCCATCCACTACTCTGCCTTAGCTATTGTGGAGGCCCACTTCTGATACTTGCACTCCACAGTCAGTCCACTGGCCCTAGGATTCAACACACGGTTGGAATTCGGAGTGCAGTGGTTCAGTTGGGTGAATCCCACAGAGACTTCGTCTCTGCTGAACCCAGACCTGACTCTGTGTGTGCTTGCCCGTACAGGGTCTGGCTTAGTCTGACAACACATTAGCCTGTGCTGGGTCAGTTCTGTGTCAAGCCCATCTCTTACACAAATGAATGGATGCTTCATCCAGCCCAACACAGCCCACTACACATTTGATCCTCAAACATACCAGCAGGAACTGTAGCCTAGTCAGAGCGACCCCCCAAAATCACCATCAATGTACTTCTCACTATGTGCAGCAGACTGCTCCTGTCTGACACACATCCCATTCAACTCTTGTATACATCAATGGGCGTTTTAGCCTAGTTCAACCCAACAAACACTGTTATCAGCCCACACTCATCCCAGTAGATGCCACTGCTTGGCCAGACAGTCCCACCACAGCCCTGCTTTTCATGCTTACCTGTGGGAGTCACAGCTCATTAGAGAGGAGCCCACAGTTTCCCTACTGGGAGATCTTGCACTCTCCTGGTGGTTCTGCAGTCTAGCTTGACAGGAGTTGCCCCTAGTCCCAGCATTTGCCAGCCCTGACGCTGTGGCAAAGCCCGGGCAGCCTGCACTTCTTCTGGCTCATGCATGCACAGTGTTTATAGTCACCCGGCCTTGCTGCCTTTCCCAGCTCACATGCAGCCCTATGGGTATTGGTCTGGCCTGGTCTGCCCTCAGTCCCAGTTCTCACTCCCACCAGTAGGAACCCCTGCTGCCACCCTATCACGCTAACCCACATCTCCCTGGTCTCACATGCACTGGCGGGTGCTGCAGCCCGATATGGCATGGTCTGCCTAATCTTGGCATTTGTCAGCTGATGCTGCAGCCTGGCCTGGCATGTTGTGTGCCTAATTCCAGCTCATGCTGGTGGGTACTGCAGCCTAGCCTAGCCTAGCCAGCCCTCAGTCACAATCCTAAATGTGAACTGGCTGCTGTTACAGTCCGACTAGGCCTGTCCTGCACCCTGTCCTGGTTCTCAGCTCTGCCAGTGGGTGCCAAGAACTGGTCCAGCCTGGCCTGCCCCCATATCTGAGCTACAGGTATACTGGTGGGTACTGTAATCGGGCCTGGGCTGGGCTGCTCCCTGCCCTGGTTCTTGTGCTTACCTGCAGGGACTGTGTCCTGACGGAGATGTTCCCCAAGCTCCTCTATCAGGTCTCCTCCGAGTTCTTTCAGAAAAGCAGAAATTACACCATCACACGTGTGTTCTCAAGTAGTCGGAGGTGTCCTGGCTTGAAGAAAAGATGAGACTTGCAGTTAGATGATGATACATTAGGAGACCTTAAACCAACCTGAAACAGGAAAAAGTTGACATAGTGGCAGACTACCCATACTTCATGTATGATTAGATGAGAGCATAATATGCAATGGAGAAGTTAGGATAAGTTGACTTGAATTTGATAAAGAAAATCTCAAGGAGTTACTTTGGCATGAAACCATCATCCTCACTGCTAACACTCTCCTTAGGGATCCACACAAATGAATCATTGCAACCAAGGAAATCCAAATGCATGGGGTATCTTAATGCATTAATCAACAACGTCCTCAAGTTGTTGATTAAACAAAAAAATCTTTCCAAAGCAGCTGGAAGATGGCCCCAGTGCTTGGGCCCCTACCACCCTCAAGGCAGAACCTGATGAAGTTCCTGACTTGGGCCTGGTCCAGCCCTGATCTTTGAGCCATTCGGGAACCACAGGGCAGCTGAAAGATTTGTCTGTCTCTCCTGCTCTCTCTGCAATTCTTTTTTTTTTAATTATGTTAGCTTTTTTATTATTTTATAATATATTTCAAAAAATGACCTTACAGATGTCTTATCTGCTCTATAAGACCTGGAATAAAAGAACACTTAGAATTAGAACACAGAGACATTAAGCTGTAATACTCACTTGTACTGAACCATTACTACCAAAGTGTAAGTATATTTTTTAAATAAGCAGATGTGCGGCTATGCAAAATAAAATACAAACTTGTTAAAACAGAACAGTAAACTTGACTTTAATAGCTATGGAAAGGTGGCTATAGAAAGGAGGTGGTTTTGTTTTCTTTCTTCAACACATCTGGTTCTGGCAGCAAGTTGCATTATACATTTAAAGTAGTGTGTGCCCTGAAAGCTCATAGCTTCTGTTTGCGCGTATAACTTGGATCAGAGACCAGACACATGGAAAAGCACTGTTTTCAACACCCTCAACATCTCTCCTTCCAGGAGGTCACAATGCTAACAAACTCAAGGCTTTCCTTTCTGATGGTACTTAGTAATTGTTTTACTCCAGTTAACACTGGATGTTTTAATATTCTCTAAAAGAGAAGTGATGAAAGCGTGTAGAAACCCTCCAGGGTCCAATTTTCACTTCCCATTCCCCAAGTAGTAAAATAGCAGCTCTACATGTTATAAAAAAAACCAGAGAAACAAAGATAATTTAAATTTCTTATTCGTTTTTAACCATAGTAACTTTACAATGCTTTTAGATTTAGTTGAATTTCCAAAATGAAAATGTCAGTTGTCAAATAATTTAGGAATTTATTAAAGTATTACATACAATTCTTTTCCTTTTAGCTACCCCTCCCCCTCAAAAAAGTATATATGGTGTATGTGTGTGCATTTACTTATCTTATCTTAACTGAAGTTCTCTTTTCTCTGGTTGGACATGAGAAACCAGTTTAAGCAACCAATGCTTGCTTTTATTTCTATTATAAGCAGTAATTCAGATCTTTTTTCACTAAATATGACTGCAGCATTTTCATAATAAAATGCACAAAAGGCAATACCAAAAAATGCCTTCTGAACAGGCTTCTGACAGGCAACCCACTAAGTTAGACTCTACCAAAGTGGCACTACGACAATATAGGCATCCAGTTTCTTTTCCTTTTTTCAAATTTGTCAGTTATTTACCACAATTATTTTGTCTAGTAGGAGACAATTTCATGCTGGACTTAACTCTTAAGAGTTGACATAAACCAAAACTGGACAGCAGTCAACTGGAATCACATTCCAATGGTCTCCAAACATACTTGGCTAAAACACATCTTTTCTTCTCCTTGATTGATTTTGCATTAATTTTATTAAACGTATAGCAAATAACACTGCAAAGTTTTTCTCAGAGCTTTTTCTTAGGGGACTCTGCAATTCTTGCCAACAAGTACCTGGTGAACTTGTAGACAGCGCTGTTCCTGGCTCCCCAGCAGGTGGCGGCCCCGCGCCCTGGCCGCACGCCCGCTGCATCCCGCCGGCGGCACAGAGGCTCGCGCGGCCCGGGAGCGCTCGCCCCGCAGCTCGGGCGGCTGGCAGGCGGGCTGGCGCCGGTCGCGTCGGCCGGCAGCAGGGCCCATGTGGAAGCTCCTCCCGGCCGCGGGCCCAGCCCGAGGTAAGGACAGAGAGGGACAGAGGGCCCGGGTTCGGAGGAGCGCCAACGCGGGGAAGGAAGTCGGGGAGGGTCGCTTCCGGTCGGGTCCCCTTACCTTCCGGGGCACGGCGGAACGGGAAGGAAACCGGGGGTCTGGCACGCGCGTGGTGGTCCCGGCTGCGCCGTGGCGGGGAAGGCCGGCTGTCCTCGGCCCCGGGGTTGGGCGGGTGGACGCCCGGCCCTGTCCCGCGCTGTGCAGTGGCCGTGGGACCCCGGCGCTGTGCAGTGGGCATGGGCGGTGGGGCGGCTGGCCCTTCGCTGAGCCCTGGCTGAGGTGGCTGAGGAGAAACAGGTGCACGGAGCTTTCTGTTGTTTCAGACGCGTTTCCGTGCTGTCAGCAAGAGGGGACAGCCCAGACTTTTTCTTTTTGAAAGAGAGACCAGAATCTTGCATCTCCGAGTTCACTGCCCTAGATGTGTCCAACACTGGGGCTGGTCAGGCCCAAGCCAGGAACCCCGGGATGCAAGGGCCTCAGTTGCTGTCTGTCAGAGTGCGCCTTGGCGGTGCTGGGCTGGACCCCCTGCACAAACCTGGGATGCTGGTGTCCCAGGGGAGCTGCAGCAAAAGCCAGGCCACTTCACCCCGCCCCTTTCTTGTGTGTCTGCACTTCCCTAGTGGAAGTTGCTAGTTGCCTGCCTGGTGTTTGTGGTCCTTATTGGCTGATAAAAGGGTAAGCCAGTAAACCCATGATTGCCTGTATGCTCAGGGTGTTCACATTGTGATTGGGAAAAAAAGGGTCTCCCAAGAGGCAGTGTTGACTGGTTATTTAAGAAGTTTAAACAAAAAAAAAAGAAGGTGATTTCTTTATTTCACTTGAATGAGAGCAGGAAAGACAGAGAAGTCTTCCATTCTCGGGATGGCCTCCATGGCCAGAGCTGGACCAGTGCAAAGCTGGGAGCCAGAAGCTTCGTCTTGTCTCCCATGTGTATATAGGGGTGCAGGAAACTTGGGTCATGCTCCACTGCTTTCCCAGCCAGAAGCAGGGAGCTGGATGGGAAGTGGAGAAGCTTGGGGTTGAACCAGTGCCCACATGCGAAGCCAGCATGCAAACTGAGAATTAATATGATCTGGCCTCTGAAGGACTTTTGTAAACACCAACATAGGCATCCCTATGAACTTGCACCAGTGCAAGGCCAGACCATAGAGATTTTAGTTTGTCTTGTGGCTCTCAGAGTTCCTGTGGATGTGTGAAAAGAAGACAGACCTGAGACAAATTGAGTTTGGCACAGCATACCTGAGGAAAGGCTTCATGAATCAAGGTGTGGCCCGAGCCAGTGGAGGTTGAGAGAGCAGTACCCAACAGTCCAGCAGATGGTAGGAGGTGACTTCCAGAAACGGCGGGATTGGTTAGTTGCAGCTCACGGTTGGCCTGGTCTGAGTGTGCAGTGAGAAGGCATTTGCCCTCAGGACCTGGTCTGAGTAGGTGACAGGCTGAGACTTAGCCATCTGTTACAGGGATAGCACTGCTCAGGGCAGACATTTGGCACTGTGTAGCAGGGCTAGCCTGGGAGTCCTGTTCAGCCTGTCTCCAGCTGTTGGCTAAAGTGCACCCTTGGCCACAGCTCAGAGTTGAGTTACTGCCACCTGTGGGCAGACCTAGTTTGAGTCCAGGGCTCAGATACCCTGGATATTTGGGCAGTGAGTCAGAACGCGTATCCCTGTCCTCCAAATAAGTAAAGTAAGGTAAAAATTTACAAACAAAGAATAGGGGCTGGTGTGATGGCTCAACTGGCTAATCCTCTACTGTTAGCACTGGCATCCCATATGGGCACCGGACCTTATCCCAGCTGCTCCACTGCCCATCCAGCTCCCTGCTTGTGGCCTGGGAAAGCAGTCCAGGATGACCCAAAGCCTTGGGACCCTGCACTCAATATGAGAGACCTGGAAGAAGCTCCTGTCTCCTGGTCTCAGATCGGCACAGCTCTTTTGTTGTGGCCATTTGGGGAGTGAACTAATGGATGGAAGCTCCAGTCAAGTTCATATTGGGACTTTACTTGGGATTTCAGTAAATGTATACTTTGGGAAAGTATTAATTCCTTTCACTGTTGTTATTCCTTGAGAGAAATGGTATGCCCTTGCATTAATGTAGGTGATCTTTTGATATTCCTCAATAAGTGTTTAATAGAAAATGGGAGTTTAATTTATGTAAAACTGATTAACATTGAAATAGCAAAGTGTTTTCTTGACACATCATGAATTTTATCCTATATAATGTACACATTTATGTATGTGTGTTTGTGTCTCATGATTTTATTCCTCTTAGAACCATACAGACTTTTGACTGGCACTGAGTACGTCGTTGGAAGGAAAAACTGTGCTATTCTAATTGAAGATGATCAGTCAATCAGTCGAAATCATGCAGTGTTAACCGCTAATTTTGCTGTGACCAACTTGGTATGTTCCTGATTGTATTTTGCTAGCTTGCAGTGAGAGTTGAAATCACAGTATATTGCCTTGATGTGAGAGAGAGCTGTTTGAGCATTTTATGCTTTTGTTTCAGTGACTTAGAAACTTGGAGAAAGTAGGTTGTATTTGTATTTGTTTACTTAACAACATTGACTGTTCCGTGGTGAGAGTTATTGGGCTTAGCTGTGATACATTCATGATGCTCGCTCTTAAAGAGAGTATGTGACTGATGGACACAAAGTCTGGGTGTGTAAAGGGAGGCTCCGCAGTGGGAATGACGGTTTTCCCGGGGAAGACAACTGTTGCTTCTGATCCACAGCTCTTTTGCATGGCTTGGAAGGTATTTGTTAGCTTTCACCAGAACCACGGGTGATGAGAGTGATAAAAATATATGAATAAATACGTTCAAAATCTTCGTGGTAGGAACAAGAAAGTGAAAGTAAGCAGTTAGTTTGAACAAATGTGACAAATGCATAAGTGATGGATTAGTTTACTGGCATTTAGGTTTTGTGTCTATTTGTGTTGTAGAAAAGCATTATTATAGAAGTTGCAATAGAGAAAATAAAATTATTACCAAAAGTCAGAACCTCTAGGCTTTATGCCTTGTTTTTACTCGCCCAGTGTTTACCATGTGCTTTTGATAATGTAAACAAAACAAAACGAAAACTTAGGACTGAAGCTGTCATGTTATGCATGAAGCAAACTGCTGCCAATCATAAAATTCTCAAGTGTGTGAAATGGAAGGGTTGGGAAAGTCCCAACTGATTTACAGAAATAAAGAAAAATGTGTGTTCTAAGAGTTATAATTCTGAAATTCAGAGATTTTCTTAAAGGGAGATATTTATGTTAATTGCTAATTAGTCCTTTGAAGGCAGCCAGAACAGTAGCTGTCATTCCCTGTGGTGGCAGGATATGCAGCTGTTTATTATTTTACCCTTTTCAAAAGTTATCAAATGTCTCCTGTGAATCATTTCCCCCTGGATTGTATGTGCTTGAGCTGTAAAAGACTCGTAATTACTTCTCTAATTTTCAGAGTCAAACTGATGAAATCCCTGTATTGACAATCAAAGATAATTCTAAATATGGTACCTTTGTTAATGAGGCAAAAATGCAAAATCACCTTCCCCAAACTTTGAAGACAGGGGATAGAGTCACCTTTGGAGTGTTTGAAAGTAAATTCAGGTATGGATTTGTTTATTTAATTTTTGTTGTTAAAGATTTACTTTTACATGAAAGGCAGATGAACAGAGAGAAGGAGAGACTGAGAGATCCTGCCTTACTAATTCACTCCCAAGTTGCCACAAGAGCCAGAGGTGGGCCAATCTGAAGCCAGGAACCAGGAGCCTCTTCTGAGTCTCCCACATGGCTGAGGAGTCCCACAACTTTGGGCTGTCCTTGATTGCCTTCTCAGGCCACAAGCAGGGAGCTGGATCCACGTTTGGGAAGCTGGGGTATGAACTGTTGCCCATGTGGAATCCTGGTGGAAGCTTAGTGTACCAAACCAATGGCACTGGCTCCACACGTTTTAAATTAGATTAAAGTGGACAATTTTATTTCACAACAATTGAATTTTAAAGCAAAGATAAGGATTATAAGGTGACAGTATAATTGACTTCCCGTTTAGCACAGTAGTGAACTCTGTGTGGTTGGTATATTTTGTGGATCACAGGTGGGGGGTGACAGGTGAGTAAAAGTTTGTGTTAGTCCCTGTGAGTTGTGATAGGAGCCTCGTTTGTTTGATGCTCCATAAGTTAAAATGTAATGTTGATGTTGGCCATGTCTTTTTCTTCTTTGGGAATACAAGACTTAGGAGGTAAGAATTTCCTAAGTTACAAATTTATAATGTGTCAAAATTAAATGAATAATATGTTGTAAGTTTAAAGTTGTAAAGTATTGTAAAGTTTAAACTCTTTGTAACTGTGATAACGTAACTTTATTGTCATTCACAGGGTAGAGTATGAACCTTTGGTTGCCTGTTCTTCTTGTTTAGATGTGTCTGGGAAAACTGCTCTAAATCAAGCTGTGTTGCAACTTGGAGGACTCACTGTGAACAGCTGGACAAAAGAATGTACTCACCTTGTCATGATGTCAGTGAAAGTCACCATTAAAGTAAGTTGAACTGTGTTCCCATATTAAAACAAGTTCTGGGACCTTGAGTGAACTCACCACAGCACAGAGTTAGCACCATGTGTCTCTTCTGTCAGATTGTCTTCCTCCAGTCTCTGACATTGTCTCATGGTCTCATGCTCCCTCAGTTAAGTTATAATCACGCAAAGAAATCTTTGCTGTATCTTTAAAGCCCTGAGATGTATGGATATGTACCTTCCAAAGATGCTGACTAGTCATTAAAGCAGTGATGTATTTTGGTATATTTTCAGGTTTTGTATTTTCATCAGATTTGATATATCCAAAAGTAATTGAAGAATGGCATTTAAGATGTGATTCGTCAGACAGGCTGACTGTGCAAAAGATATGTGGGATTGTTTTAGGCTGAAAAGCACAAATACTTTGGTTCCTGTGTTTGAAGATGCATAAGCCTTTTGTTATAATTAATTAAATATTAGTGTTATATTCTAATTTATGCATAAATGGCTCTTATGTGTGGACATATATGTGCATGAAATAGCTGTCAAAGAGAAAGGCTTGTTGCCCAGATTGAACCTGAAGTTAAATTTGTACCATGGTGAAGTTACCCTGAACAAAGATAGTTCCCTCTTGGAAAATTTAGGACATTGATTTTTTTGCTTCTGCAGCAAGACTTACTGAAAAAATACTCATGTTGATAAATTCACAGGTAATAGATTCATAAAACATTTGTAAAACCAAAATATGCATGAGGACATATTTAAATGTTAGCTCAGCATAACCCCCTTAAGATATTAAGTTACTCAAATGGAGTAGGTAATGATACATGGGTTTAGAAGCCTGAAATAAGGTCAAAGATGCTTTGATTGTCTTGGGAGATTTTGCCAAGTCCTCAGAGCTGGACACTTCTAGTACCTGACATGCTAATGACCACCATTAGAGACACCACCATGGAGTGTGCAGCGTTTCTTCTTTGGTGTTTCTGATCACTTTTTGCAAAATAAACATCAAAATAAACCCTGATCATTAGTTTTTGCTCAGCGTTCTCAATGCATAGTTAGGCTTATAGGGTTTTGTTTTGTTTTGTTTTGCTTTTTGCTTTTGTTTTGTTTAGATTATTGAATGTTAGAACCAGAGGGAAACCTGAGGAGTATTTAGTTCAGCTTTTATATTTTGAAGAGCAAATTGCGACTCGGAGCACTTACGTGCTTAGCCCAGAATCGCGCGTGTTGCAGTTTTATTCAGTCCTGTATTGATTGAACTTAAATACTCTATGTTGGATTTGGATGATCTCATTCACATAGGAAGTTGGGATCTGTCAGATTCCAGTCTTTAGAGATACCCTCAATCTGGTCGCTCCTAACGCCTGCATTATTGAAAACATATGTATAAACTGTATAGTTGGATTATTTCCTAGAATATGCCAGCTCTTATTTTAATTGCCCACAGTAGTATTTTCTAGTCCTTTATGAGTTTGTGGATGTGTGTTACTTGAGGCTGATAGCTTGATTCACGTTAGTTCACAGTTTCGTTCTCTCTTTATGTGTGCATCAGCTTCCACTGAGCCTAACCAGTTGCTCCTTGACTTACTGTGTTGAAGAGGCTTTATTCTATACTCTTACTCCTTCTGAAAGCAGTAAGGCTCCAAAGAAATTTCCATTTATCTCTTAATGTGTATTGCCTCTGCAGGATGGGTTAGATTTCTTCAGCCTGAACGTGTACTTGTAATGTTTTTCAAATTGGAATGCATTTTTAAAGTCTTTGTGTTATTCTGCCTATCCCAAAGGACTACTGTGTCATTGGCTTCTGATAATTGAGTAGTTCTGGTTTGTGGTATAAAACTGAGCAAATATGAAATTCTATTTTACAGATTGTGACTTCATTTATCAACTTAAGAAAAGGAAAGAAAACAATTATTAGAAAGGCATGTTTGTAGTTTATAACTTGAATGTTTTCTTTAGAAGAAGCTATTATAATGACTATATATATATATATATATATCCACATATATTTTCTTTCTTTTAGACGATTTGTGCACTCATTTGTGGATGCCCCATTGTAAAGCCAGAGTATTTTACTGAATTTCTCCAAGCAGTTCAGTCCAAGAAACAGCCTCCACAAATAGAAAGGTATATTATGTGTTTCTAATTAACAACATATGACAGAAAAGATGAGCGCATTACTATTTAACTCTCTGGAATTCTAGATGTGATAGTTGCTGTGTTCCACGTTTTTCTTGTGTGTGTTGTGTGTTCCATTTAATGAGATTTTTTCAGTTAGTATGTAAATGTAAAGAAAGAGTACCCCAAATTCTTAATTGGTTATTTCTTAGCTCTGTGAAACAGATGTTAACTGCTAATATATAACAAAAAACTGTTGTAGCATGGTAAATAGGTCAGCATTGCTCATGTGCCAGTGTCGGGGTCATGGGTGAGGTACCCTTGGTAGTGGGGCTGCAGCAACCCTCTTGGAGAACCACATATTTGGACCTAAATGTTGACGGCACTGGGCACTGCTTTTGTTACCTCATTTCAAAATGAGATCACTGACACAGTGTAGTAGCTCTAGATTAGTAATTCCATCTATAAAACCTGAGCACATGGCTTGCTCTCATCCTACTTGCCTGTTAAAAGAAATGTTGATTATTGGTAATTGCAGCAAAATGTGGATGATATGTGCCAGATTTGTGAGCCACTAGACTTGGAGATCTGTTTATGGATATTGTTAGTGATGCTTTAAAGCAGTAAGAATTAGGGTTACAAGGGAAAGTATTTGTTATTATTTATTCCAAATTGTATGATCAAAATGCTGAGCATTACAAAATGGTAAATGTCTTTAGTCAGTTACATAGGAGAAGAGCTTGTTTACTCAAAATATACAAGTCAGTGAATTATAGGGTATGTGACAAAATAGATTGTATTTTTTTTCTTGGTAAGGTTTACTTAAAAGATAAGGCCATCACAGACACTCACTTAGTGCTAGAGTGGCCAGAGAGAGGAAGGGTTGTAAAGAGATTTTCTGCTTTAATCTTGTTATCTTGGGTAGGGAAGAGAAAGTGCTGCTTGCCATTGACTGGCTTCTTTTGAGTCTGGAAAGAGGGGTAGTACCTAATACCACCCCAAGTCCCAGGTGAGGGGAGTGCCTCCTGAGGAAGGGGCCATCTGATTGACAAGTAGATAGACCACATTGCATAAGGTAGGGGGGCTTTGACTTCCAGTTGGTGATGCTAAGCTTGCTACTTATGTGTCCTGTTTCACTCTCCCACTAAGAGATTTCCAACCCCTTTTCTTAAGGGCTGCTGGAGGATATACATTTGTCTCATCTTCTATAGCTGCTTCGAACTGATTAGGTGTGAAGGTTCAGAAAGCTCTCTGCATCTCACCTAATGGCTACATCTCAGGAGCCATAGAAAACTTAGCTGATTCTGTTGGCTGTGTCCATAGATTACTGTCACTAACTCTGAGAAGTTTCTGGCCTTTTCTGTCTTTGAGGTGGCATCTGAGGACCTCAGCTGGTTTGTAGGAGCAGGCCGACTCATTCGAGTGCACCTGGACATGCTCCTCTCCTCTGCACTGGATTCAGGGCAGGCAGCACAGCATGCACTGTGTGTTTCAGCGCTAGGACACACAGCCCACTCTGTGCTCCCTGAGATTGGGGATCCTGCCTTGCCTGGGACCAACCAGTCCCGAAAGCCTGGGGTTCTTGGTGACACCAAAGGCTGTTGGTTGGATCACCCCACATTTCCTGCCATGGGTGCGACTGCCTGCAACCTGTTAGACCCCTAACCTGCTGCCCAAAAGCCTTCAGTGTGGCCAGATTGTATGATTACAAGCTTACATTGATTCTATAGAATGACTGGCTATTTCAAATGGCCTTAAGTTTAGGAGTGTTAAGCAAGTTAAGAATTTCAAAAGTTTTTTATCAGCATGTTGCAGTGTTACTAATGTTTTTATTTTGTAAGGATTTATTTATTCTTATTGGAAAGACAGATCAGGTTTATGACGAGAAAGAGAGACAGAGCCAAAGATCTTCCATCCGCTGGTTCACTTCCCAAATGGCTGCAACAGCCAAAACTGAGCTGATCTGAAACCAGGAGCCAGGAGCTTCTTTTGGGTCTCCCAGATGGGCACAGGATCCCAAGGTTTTGGGCCTTCCTCTGCTGATTTCCCAGGCCATAAGCATGGAGCTGGATGGGAAGTGGAACGGCTGGAACACAAATCAGCACCCATGTGGGATGCCAGTGCTTACAAGACAAAGATTTAATCTCTGAGCCATTGCACCGGGCCCACTCATTTTATTGTTAGAGCAGTAACAAAGTGGTTCGTGTTCATAAGCATGTCTTATTGCATACATATGTATGAGCTATGTTTTATAGGACTGACAGATATAGATTTGTTAATATCAGCATCACCATAAACACATGGTTATGTGTTATGCTACATCACGATGGGTATGAAGTACTGGGTAGTAGTGGTAGTTTGTGATTTTTGTCCTTCTACTTCCAAAAATTTATTTATTTTATTGGAAAGGCAGATTTATAGAGAGTAGGACAGAGAGAAAGATTTTCATTCCCCTGGTTCAATGTCCAAGTGGCCACAATGGCCAGAGTTGAGTCGACCTGAAGCCAGGAGCCAGAAGCTTCTTCCAAGACTCCAATGTGGGTGCAGATCCCAAGACGTTGGGCAATCCTCCAAGGCTTGTGCAGGCCACAGGCAGTGAGCTGGATGGGATGTGGAGCAGCCAGGACACAAACTGGCAGTCAAATGGGATCCCAGGGCATGCACCGCAAGGATTTAGTCGTATGAGATCCCAGTGCTTTCAAGGCAAGGATTTATCCACTGAGCCATTGTGCCGGGCCTCCCCATCCTCTTTTAATATCACCTTCAGCCTCATACACATCCTTTGAGTGTGGACATGGTCACCAGGGGAAATGCAGAAGTAGGCAGGTGACAGAACCTTAGAGAGCCACTGTCAGCAGGCTTCTGTGGACGTTGTCTGAGATGCTGAGTCTCCTTTGTAGCTTGCTCTTTGCTTTTCTGCTGGCCCCATCCACGTGGCCTTTCATTTTCTGCCCTGGTGGCCCAATGAGGTGCTGACCTCCTCCAGAGTGGCCAGAAGAGGATCAGGGTAAAGCATACACACAGAGGCGGCACAACAGCCTAGAATCACTGCCCATGTTACCTTGTGGATATTTGAAGATCTGGCCAAAGACTATCCAGTGCTGGTGACCTTGAAGGGAAAAGAGAGAAAGGAGGGAGGGAGAAAAGTAAAGAAGGAAGGCAGGCAGGCAGTAGTAGGTTTTTTTTTTTTAATATTTATTTTTATCTTGGGCCAGGTGTGGTGGTCTAGCAGCTAAAGTTCTCGCCTTGCAAACGCTGGGATCCCATATAGGTGCTGATTCTAATCCTGGCAGCCCTGCTTCTTATCCAGCTCCTTGCTTATGGCCTGGGAAATAGTGGAGGATGGCCCAAAGTCTCAGGATCCTGCACCCACGTGGGAGACCTTGGAGGAAGTTCCTGGGTCCAAGCTTTGGATCGGCTTAGCTTCATCTGGTGCAGTCTCTTGGGGAGTGAATTATCAGATGGAAGATCTTCCTCTCTGTTTCTCCTCCTGCTCTGTATATCTGACTTTGTAATAAAGATGAAATAAATCTTTACATCATGCATATGGCATAGGTTGGGGGCAGACCAGGCTGAACCCATTCACATCAACTGCTGGCGAATCTGAGCACCAGCATAGAGTGTGGGTCAGGCCAGTTTCGGTCACAACACATACCAGTGCACATTGAGGAATGCCAACGTGAGATGAGCCATACCAGATATGGTTGCAGTGCCCAAATAGCACACTTGAGAACCGGGGTGGGGCGGGGGGAAGGGGAGAGGAGGTAAAGCCGCCAGGGGAATGTGGGCTCCTCTGCTGGACAACCACTCCCACTGGAGAGCATGAGTTGGGATGGGGGCAGACCAGACTAGGCAGGGCTACAACACCTGTGGGCCTCATGTGAGCTAGATTGGGGAAGGGCCAGATTGGGCTGACTGTTCTGACTGGTGCAAGCAAAAATTAGAGTGGGTGAGGGTTGGTTGGGCTTTGCCACATCATCAGATGGCAGAGGCTGGCACAGGAGTCCAATTCTGTTAAGTTAAGTGCCAGAACCACCTGGAGAGTGCACAATCCGGAAGTTGGCTTGGCCTAGTAGGAAGATAGTGGGCACCTCCCTTGTGGGTAACCACTCCCACTGGAGAGCATGAAAACCAGGGCAGGGACAGGGGTGGCTAGACAGAAAGGCATCTGCAAGTGTGTGTGTGGGGGCTGGATAGTAGGTTGCTTGGATTGAACTAGCCTTCAATGCCTATGGGATATGGGATCCCGGGCGTGCAAGGCGAGGACCCTAAACACTTGCGCCACTGCACCGGGCCCAAGTACCCTGTATTCTTACACAGCTTGTGTGGTGTGCCAAAAATGCAGTGCTCTGAAGGCCTTTTACACGAGCCTGTTCTCAAACAGCAGGCTTTTTGGCTGCTTGTTACGAAACGGGCGGGCCCAAGGTCAGTGTTCTCTCCCTGGTAGCACAATCCACACAAGATACTGACTATCCTGCCACGGTCCTTGATCAGGGACGTGACCTACAAACAGTGATGCTTATGCTGCCTGCTTTGTCTCTGAGCCAGCAGTCTGTCTATTGCCTGCAAGTGTGAAACTGGAACAAATTTGACCTCACTAGCTTGCCATTAGGTTTTAGGCCTAATAAACACACCAATCTGAAACAGTCAGTACATGAACATTTAGCAAGTTTGTACTAGTAGAGAACAGCATATATAATCAGTTAAAATCCAAGGCAAAGCATTGTGCCGCACACCTGCAAGTTGTAGCTGCCCCTTGGGCTAAGCTTTTAGAGATCATGTAAAGAAGCAGTGTAGTAAGTGGTTCGAGAAAGCAGGAACATGCTCCCAGCACACTGATGAAACAGGGAGCTGTGCAGGTCCTGGGGGAGTAGTTGTTGCTGGGGATACTGATTTCACTGTATTCAGTGTGTTTGGAGAAATCCGTGCTCAGTGTGTTTGAAAAATCTTAAAAGACAAAAGCAAAATGAATTATTGTGGGTTAGAAGATATTTATTGAAGATGAGATAAACATTTATGTACAAGTATATGATGTAAATGGTAAAAAGTATTTCTTGATTATCTTTACATAAATATGTGGATAATGTGTGCCAGTTACTATGAAAACATTATTTTACTTATGGCTCTTAACATTTTATACAATCAGGCCAAGTATATTTTCAAATATTTTTATGCTACTTTGTATTTGTGGTAGCCTTCTATTGAAGCAGCCTGCCTCTAATCTATATTTCTATCAGATTATATTTGTGTTTTCTAGTTTTCTTACTAGCTGTCTGATCACTGGAGCACCAGAAATGCTTTGAAACTTCTTGAAAACATTACTTCAGAAATAGTGACTTTAATTAGTTGTATGGTTCTCACTAATCTCTGTTCTCATCAGTACACTGAGAAATGAAAGCCTCATCCAGGAATCTGAAGTTCAGAACATGGCACGCTTTTTCTCACTGTGTTATTAATCATCTGTGTTTGTCCTGGAGTTGGAGCACAGGGGTGAAGCTGAGATCGCAGTCTGTGTGCCAGGTCAAGTACGGCTTTCTCTCCAGCTACCCACTAATGCATCGGTGTTCTTTGCTCAGGGTAGTTCTTCCCTATATCTGTGTTTTTGTCAAGGTAGATTGTACCTAGTGGTGAGTTTCAAATTACACAGTGTTTAAAGTAAACCAAGGTACATTGTGGGTTTGTAAAAAAATATTTATTATGTATTTTTATTACAAAGCCAGATATACAGAGAGGAGGAGAAACAGAGAGGAAGATCTTTGCATCCAATGATTCATTCCCCCAGTGAGCGCAATGGCTGGTGCTGTGCCAATCCAATGCCAGGAGCCAAGAACTTCCTCCAGGTCTCCCACATGGGTGCAGGATCCCAAAGTTTTGGGCCATCCTCGACTGCTTTTCCCAAGCCACAAGCAGGGAGCTGGATGGGAAGTGGAGCTGCCGGGATTAGAACCGATGCCCATATAGGATGCCAGCGTGTTCAAGGCAAGGCCTTTAGCCGCTAGGCCACGCTGCTGGGCCCAGTACATTGTTTTAATCCCAGAATTTTAATACCTAAATTTGTAGTCCACAAGTTGAGAGATGTTTATACTTTGTATATGTATCAAAGTTATAATTTATATTTATGTCTGTTGAATGTCTACCATAAACCAGGCAGAAGATACACTTGAGGATTGAATAAGCCAAAAAAATTTACAGGGACTCAGGTTGTTGTGCAGCAGTCTCAGCTGTCGCCTGCTGTGCTGACAGCATGGCATATGGATACCAGTTCGTGTCTTGACTTACCCCCTTTAGATCCAGTTCCCTGTTAATGTCCTGGGAAAAGCAGCAGCAGATGACCCAACTGCTTGGGACCCTTCCATCCATGTGGGAGACCTGAAGAAGCTCCTTGCTCCTGCCTTCACCCTGGTTCACGTTGGCTGTTGAGGCCATTTGGGAAGTGAAAGCAGTGAGCCAACAGATGGAAGATAGTGCTCTGGCTTGGCTCTCTCTTCCCTCCCAGAGTTCCTTCTCTGGAACTCTATCCGATCAAATAATTAAATCTTTTTTTTTTAAACTATTAGATTTCTGCCCTCATCGTATTTAGTGGAAGAACCAAATATTCTAGACTCAGAAATAGTTAGTACTCTCATAGTATTGTTAGGAAAAGCTGAAGGTAAATTCTATGCTTATTTTTACGATCCTAGTTCAGTGTAGAATCTTAAATTCTTTGAACGAAATTACAGCTAACTCTTTTCTTAGGTACAGTAATCTACTAAAAGTGAACTATGTCATTTTTTTTTAAGATTTATTTTTAATATTTTTTCATTGGAAAGGCAGATATACAGAGAGGAGAGACAGAGAGGAAGATCTTCTGTCTGATGATTCACTCCCCAAGTGAGCGCAACGGACCGATACTATGCCGATCCGAAGCCAGGAGACTCTTCCAGGTCTCCCACGCGGGTGCAGGTTCCCAAAGCTTTGGGCCGTCCTCGACTGCTTTCCCAGGCCACAGGCAGGGAGCTGGAAGGGAAGCGGGGCTGCCGGGATTAGAACCGGTGCCCATATGGGATCCTGGGCGTGCAAGGCGAGGACCTTTAACCACTTGCGCCACCGTGCCGGGCCCGAACTATGTCATTTTAAAAGTAGCTTAGACACAGAAGAGTTAACATGGTAGCTCGAATTTTATATTGTCACCCAGTCCCCCGAGATTTTGGCTTGCAGAAATCATTTCAGGATACACTTAGAGCATTTGTTGTGATGGATTGGAGAAATGCTACTATTCTTCAAGTTGTCATAAATTTTCCACTTTTCTGTCAAGACTCAGCTTTACTTTAGCAGATGTATCATATTCTGTGTGGCCAAGGAGAAATGGAGGCGGAGCGAGATGGCAGCTGGAAGGAGGAAGCAGGGAAATCAGTTCTACCTCCTTTGATCACCATTAAGATTGCAAGATTGTCCTGTTCGATGTTGCTCTCTGAAGAGAGTTAACCCTTAAATGTTGTGAATTGCCTCTTCCTGTCTTGTTCCCTGTAGTCATCCTTATGTTGGGTTTTACCGAGAGCTAAAGAGACAAGCTGCATCAACTGTAACAAAATCTCTTAGGGAATTCAAAGAATGGCCTAATGAGATTTTAAGAATTATCTGTTCAGTTTTACTTCCTCCTTGCTTTCTTCTCATCTCCCCAGACGTTTAAAAAATATTATAGCATCTTATTAAAGAGCAGAAAAATACGTTCTTTACTCTAGAGAAAGTTTTAAACTATTGTGAACTTTTCTAAAATGCTCTGAAACAATATTATGGTAGTGTTCACAGAACTAAATGTGAGCCTTAGTAACACAGAGTGGCTCCCCAGTAAACATGAGCTACTGATAAAATTTGATCTTTTTTCTCTCCACCCTTTTGCAATTCACATTAACTGTTTGAGTCATGTGTGTTTCCCATGTGTCTGATTATGATTGTCTACCTTGGTTATTCTGAGGAACTGAAAGCCAGTCCTGCTGTGCTGTGCAGTACCTCTCACTATAGTTCCTGAAAAGGCACATGGGTGGCTTTTGGTCATTTTGTACCAAATTAAAACAAAATCTTACCTTAAAAAGAACTTGTTGTGATTTTATGGAAATTATGCTTTTCTGGTATCAGAAATTTAAATCAATTTAAAAGTAGTGTGTAACTACAATATGCTTTACAAACTTTTACAGTTTTTACCCACCTATTGATGAACCAGCCATTGGAAATAATAATATTGATCTGTCGGGACGGCAGGAAAGAAAAGAGATCTTCAAAGGAAAAACATTTGTATTTTTAAATGCCAAGCAGGTAATGTTAGAAATTATACTTTCCTAAAGAAGACCATAAATCAACACGTGCTATTGTTCTCACACTGATAAGGTATTTGATTTGAGAATTTTTGTACAGAATTGTGAAGTGCAGGCACCAGCGTCTGCCAGGTGATCATGTATATAATTATACTTCTTAATATCTGGTAACTGAGCTGGTTTATATAAATATGTAAACGCAGAGGACAGGAAACTTTGTCCTAGCTTATTCAGTCAGTAAGCATCCATAGAGTGTCTTCTCTGTGCCAAACAAGGGTCCTAACACTTTGTTACTGCAGAAAGTCATGCGGGTAAGCCGACAGAGTAAGTCTGATGATGACGATGATGTTACTGTGGACAAGGTAATGGTTCCAGGGCTGCATGGAGAACTTCTGAGTAAGGATTCTGCCCAAAATGAAATCTCAAATGATCTATTCTAGGAGTAGAACCAATTCTGTTTAAATTCCAATTCAATTTTATTTTCCAAATTCTATTTTTACATAGCAAAAGTTATCTCAGGACACTTTGGCTAACAAAACATGTTTCTTTCCATTTTTAGTATAAGAAACTAAGTTCAGCAGTTGTCTTTGGAGGTGGAGAAGCTAAGTTGATAACAGAAGAAAATGAAGAAGAGGATAGCTTCTTTTCAGCTCCTGGAACGTGTGTTATTGATATAGCAATAACCAGTACACAAATGGTAATTCCTGACTCTCAGAAAAAATGGATTCACTCAATTATGGAGATGCTTCAGAGGTACAGCACTATTATTTTAAATTAAAATGCAAATGGGAAGTTTTATGTGACATTTTGATTACACTTCATTTAGTAATGTAAAAGTACTAGCTTACTTGAGAAGCCTGGGAGAAAATGACCTTAAAAGACATTCATTTGGGAAAAGCACTTGAAAATTCATAGGTAGTGTTTTCATAACACAGTTTCTATGAACTTTTTTTTTTTAAAGATTTATTTTTATTATTTTTTTATTGGAAAGCGGATATACAGAGAGGAGAGACAGAGAGGAAGATCTTCTGTCTGATGATTCACTCCCCAAGTGAGCACAACGGCCGATACTATGCCGATCCGAAGCCAGGAGCCTCTTCCGGGTCTCCCACGCGGGTGCAGGGTCCCAAAGCTTTGGGCCGTCCTCGACTGCTTTCCCAGGCCACAGGCAGGGAGCTGGAAGGGAAGCGGGGCTGCCGGGATTAGAACCGGTGCCCCTATGGGATCCCGGGCGTGCAAGGCGAGGACCTTTAACCACTTGTGCCACCGCGCCGGGCCCAGTTTCTATGAACTTTTGAAGACGCTTCCTAGATACAAGAATTCTTGTGATAGTTATGCCATGTGGTTTACTTGAAAATTGAGTGTGACTTGGTTTGCTAGGAACAGTTTTATCAGCATGTTTTCCGCCTCTTTTTTTTTTTTTACAATAATAGAATTTGTATTTAGCCTGTCTGATTGAATAAAGTCATATTAAGCTTTTTTGCTGAATATGATATAGTTAAGGTTAAAATTCAAGATAATTTCTTTCTGAAGTTGCTTAAAGCTGAAATGTATTCATCCTTTCATAACTACATATTAAAAGTCATATAAAAATTTTTCTTCCTTTATAATGTAATTTTGAGGAGACAAGAAAAAAAATAAAGGTCAGATACTTTAGTATTTGTAGTGCTGATAGAGTCAATAGATACGTTCAGTCAAGGGTTTCTGCCATTCTGCCATCAGCTTTTTATTGGTTAACAATCTTAGCAATATTATTATTTTTATTTTAAGATTTATTTATATGAAAGGTTGGGTCATAGAAGGGAAAAGGGGGAGACAGAAAGAGATCTTCCCACGTGGCTGCAGTGACTGCAGCTGGACTGATCCAAAAGCAGGAACCTGGAGCTTCTTCCCCGTGGGTACAAACGCCCAAGCACTGGGGCCATCCTCCCCTGCATTCATAGGCACATCAGCAGGGAGCTGGATTGGAAGTGAAGCAGCTCAGACCTAGCCACCGTGCCACTGGATCCACAGTCTCAGTGTTATTGAAGCTTAAAAGGATTTGTGAAATTGTGGAGGGTGTTCCTGGAGCACTCGGTGGAGTCCTCTAGGATGACGGACAATACAGATTCCCCAGCACAGGGCAAAATCGCTAATCTCCTACCAGAAAAATGTGGTGGACCAGAGAAAGCTCATCCCAGCTGAGGATCCAATTGTAGCTACAAGTATGCTTCTTTAATTGGTCAATATTGGAACAGACAGCCTGAGGTGTTCCACCCACTGCTCCCTTCCGAGCATGTGGTGGCAGTCAGCATAAGGAATAAGGGACTGCACTGCAGGTGCACCCCTCAGGTCACTATCTGTGTGGCCACAGTTGTCAGCCACTCCATGGGGACCTGCCTGTCTCCTGCCTCCTTGCAGGGTGAGTTCAGTTACCCTAGCTCTGCTCACTCTCTCTAGTGAATTGTTCACCCCCTCCATCACACCAACTTCTCACAATGGAAATACCAGGTTTGCTAGTCTGTTGACTAAATTTATACTCACCTAAGAAGATACATAGATGGGACCTTGAGTGCACATATGCCCGAGAAATTCATCACCAGCTTTCTTAGAGATTCAGTTGTCCTGTTCCCAGAGTCCTTCTGACGATGTCGATTACTTTGCTTTTTCCTCATGTGGGTTTGCTAAATAGAAAATAAATTTCAGGGGCCGTCACCATGATGTACTAGGCTGTGGTGTAAGCATCCCATATGAGTGCCAATTTGAGTCCCAGAATAACCAGAATAGGGATCCAGGTGCCTAGTTCTCTAGTCCAGGCTCTTCAGCAGTGCATGTTGCTTTCCGCATACATAAATGCTGGGAAGAAACCCTCAGTGGAGTACAAGGTTGGACTGACAGCCTTGGTCATACGATGATATTTGCTTCTATAGTCTTTGCACTTGTTATTTGTTTTGGGGCCAGGATAAGGGTGAAGGACTCTGGGATAGGCAGAGAAGTCTCAAGAGTTTGAAAAAGATGGTTGGTGTTGTGGCACTGCAGGTTAAGTAACCATACTTGCAGCACTGCAGTATGCCTTATAAGAGGGCTTGTTCCAGTCCTGGCTGCTCCATTTCAGATCCTGCGTCCTGCTAAGGCACGTAAGAAGGCACCAGAAGATGTACCAAGTACTTGGGCAGCTACTACCCATATGGGAGACCAGAATGGAGTTCCTGACTCCTAGCTTTGGCCTGGCACAGACTTGGCTGTGGACTCTCCGTTGCCCTCATTCTCACATTCAAAAAAGAAAAAAATCTTAACTGTTGGTTACATCTTGAACTATCAAAGAATATTTGCATTCTTTACAGTGTTTGTTTAAAAAAATAGACTGTTTAGAAACATTTCATGTAAAGTTTTATTTGTGAATAAATGTCTTGAGAATAAATGTCTGGTGCAAATACTAGGCCATCTTTTTTTTTTTGGTTGAGATTCATGTATTTATTTATTTTTTTTTTACTGGAAAGGCAGATTTACAGAGGCAACCTGACCGACACAGAAAGAAAGATCTTATCTCCACTGCTTTACACAGCAAGTGGCCACAACGGCCAGAACTGAGCTGATCCAAAACCAGGAGAAAGGAGCTTCTTCCTGGTCTCCCACATGGGTGCAGGGTCCCAAGGCTTTGGGCCATCCTGGACTGCTTTCCCAGGCCACAAGCAGGGAGCTGGCTGGGAAGTGGAACAGCCAGGACATGAACCAGCGCCTGTATGTGATATTGGCGCTTGCACGGCAAGGATTTAGCCACTGAGCCATCGTGCTGAGCCCACAGGCCATCTTAGTATTTGCATGTTTCTGTGTTCTTTTTACATTTATAGAAACTTTTTATTAATTCATTTTTGTTTGTTTCTTTACTTAGGAGTATTGCAAAATCTGTTAATTTTTTGTAACTTGTAACTTTGGAGCACATGTTTTAGTGTGATGATAAATAAAAAGCCCTTAAGTTTATTGTAGTGAAATTGACAACTTTTGTAGTCAGTGATTTTGTTTATGTTTAAGAAATATTTTTGTAGGTCAGAAAATGCTCATGTTTTATTGACTTTTTACTAGTCTTATTTTGCTTTTCATGGTTGTTTTTTTTTTTCTGTTGCATAACAAAGTTCCTACATGTGCAGCTATGCTTTTACCTTTGTTTTATTCCACTGATGAATGTGTCATGCCACATTTACCACTTTGTCGTAATTGCTGTCACTTCAGTGAATTCCTCTCTGCTGGGAGACTTTTTCTCCACTTCTTCAGACGCATCCCAGCTATTATTTGCTTCTCAATTTTCCATGTACGTTTAGAATCACAGTATCAAAAGCTGTGTTGGACTTCTCTTAGGAATTCCACTGAATGTATGTGCACGAAGTAGAATTAGGTGTTGATTAGTATCTGTGGATATGATGTCCCTAACCATTCGCTTAGGCCTTTTAAAGTCCCTTATAAATCACTATAATTTTGTGTTTGCTGTGTGGACATTTTAATATTTTTGTTAGATTCATTTGTAGATAGTAGGCACCCTATGGTACTATGCAGATGCATGATACTGTCTCCCTGATGGTACTTTCTGGTTATTTGCTGTTGATGTTTGTAAAGTGCTGACATTTAGATATTCATCCTCTGTGCAGCCACCTCCTTAGACTCCCATTTAACCCTTAGTCATTTATTCCTGTTTTCTATAAATTGTACCTACAGATAATAACACGTCTGCTCTCTTTCCTAATCCCTGAGCCTCTGATCTGTTTTTTTTTTTTCTCTCTCTTTTTTTGTTTTGTTCTATTTGGAGCTGTGAGAGCAGTGTTGAATAAATGTAGTAATGGTGACCACATTACTCTCTTTATTGATTTCAGAAGCAGTGGGGCAGGCATTTAGCTGAATGCTTTAATGAAGATGCCACTCTCCCACATCAGAGTGCCTGGATACAGTTCCTTATTTTGCCTCCCGACTCTAGCTTCCCAACAGTACAGATCTTGGGAAGCAACAGTGTCCAGTAACTGGGCCGCTGCCAAAGCCATGGGAGAGCTGGATTGCTTCCTCAGTTACTGAGCTTGCAACTGGCCCAGCCCCAGTCATTGTGCCTATTTAAATGAGCTAGTGGGTCAAAGCTTGCAAACTCTGTGTCTGCCTCTCAGATAAATATTCAACAATTTTAATAATATGAAAGATGCTTCTTTTGTCTTCCCGCAATATTTCAGGTACTGACTCGTCAGAACAAATTGCATATTATAATTTATAGTTTTAAAAAACTTAACAGGGCATTTAAATACTAGTTTTAAGTTGCCTAAAAGATATATAGGTATTTGTGATCAGCTGGTTGTAATGTCTTCAAAATGTTTGAGTATAAAATTTTTAGGATTATACCTGTACTTAAACCCTTTTTAAAGTTCAGTTCATAATTATCTTTGTTTTATAAAATCAGTCATTCACAGTGTAAAATAGCAGCAAATTGGTATACTACGAGATTCCTTTAAGAAGATACTTCAGGGCCCAGGGCAGTGGCTCATGTGGCTAATCCTCCCCTTACAAGCTCCAGGATCCCCTGTAGATGCCAGTTGGTGTCCACTTCCCGTCCAGCTCCGGGCTAATGTCCTGGAAAAGCAATGGAAGATGGCCCAATTTGTGGACTGTGTACCCATGTGGGAGACCTGAAAGAAGCTCCTGGGTTTGGATGTGCTCAGCTCCGGCTATTGTGGCAATTTAGGGAATGAACCAGAGGACAGAAGATAATCTGCCTTTCCAATAAAAATAAATAACCCGCCCCCCAAAAGGGGATACTTTAATACATTCGATTGTCGAAGTTTATTTGAAGTGCAGAAGTAGCACATGTATAGCTATAGCTTGTATGTAGTCCTTTCTACTTCTTTTTTTTTTCCCTTTTTCTTGTATCATTGTCATCATAGAGTAATTTATAATACTATCTTATTTTTTCATCTTGGAATTGCTATTTTCTGCTCGCTGTAAAAATTATAGAAATTTATGACTATAAAGATCTGTATCTTTTTCTGACTTTTTTTTTTCATTTTACAGATAGTTACCTGACTTCATAAAGTACGATAGACTTGTCTAATGTAATATACTGCTGCAGTGTTATTAATGGAAGCTAGGTCTGTGTTTGAAATTCTGTTCACACCAAAAAATTATGGTTTCAGGGAGAAACATAAGATTGATTTTGCATGATGTAATCTTAATATTTTGTCCTGCTAGACAGGGTCTTCGACCTATTCCTGAAGCAGAAATTGGATTGGCAGTTATTTTCATGACTACAGAGAATTATTGTGATCCTCAGCACCAGCCCAGTTTAGGTAATTAAAACATTATTCTGTGGTTTAGCAACTTTATCATTTAGTCATAGTCTGTGTATGTGCTATGTACTGTTATGCTTTCTAAGACCGATTGCATTTGCAGTCTTGAAAACATTTGTTTATACATGCATACTTTTATTAACTTAGTAAATATTCGTGGCTATCAGGTACTAAGCTCTGTTCTGGTGTTGAAGACACCTTGGTGAATAAAGTAATGCAGGCCTCTTTTAATGAATTTTATATCCTAAAGCTCAGGATTCCAAAGTAAACATCAGTCTACTGCCTCAGTTCAGATAGGGCCAAGTACAAAGAAAGAGAGGAGTAAAGCAAGGTGAAGAGAAAGTGATTGAGGACAAGCTCTTGTAGTGAGGCAGGCGTGGAGGGCTTCACTGAAGTGCATCCTGAACGAGGGAGAAGGCAGAGTATATGTCTGTGTTACAGAGTGTCCAGGTAGACAAGAAGGATTAGCCTGGATTTGTGTGGAGAATGGATTCCTAAGGTCTGTAGTGGAAGGGTGGGTACAAGTGAAAAGCTCAAGGTGAAAAAGAGGCTGGTGCTTTGGTCCAGTGTGGTAGTTGTGGAAATGCAGAGACTAAATGTCTCTCTTGGTTCTAGCCCTTGTGATTGTTTTTGCTTTGTTTTGTTTCTACTTGTTCACTTGTGTGATTTACAGGAGCAAAGACAACGACTCCAGGGCCAAGCCTTTCACAAGCCTTATTGGTTGATGAAAAACTAAGGCCAAGTCTCCCAGTGAACACTACAACGTATGTCGTTGACACAGAGTCAGAGCAAGTAGATACGTGGTAAGGCATCTGTGTTAACAAGCTTTTGCCAATGTGCTGCCACTAGATTAATGATAGATTAGTATGATGAAGAAATAGTCAGTGCCTTTATCACATCATGTCTTAGGAGATGAAGCGTGGGAAAGTAGGATGGCAGGGAAGGTGACAGAATAGAAGTCATCAATTTTCTGTAAGGGACCAGCAACTAAGTATTTTAGCCTTTGGGCTTTTCTGTTGCATCTACTCAGTTTTGCCTTTGTGGCATGGAAGCCAGCACTATAGATGCTTGGCTTATGGTGAATTTCTTTTTTTCATTTCCTTCAGCTGTGTCTTGTAGACTAGAAAGAATTACACAGCTTTGTCACTTGTGATATAAGTTTGAAACAATGGTAGTTTTCCTTTATCCATAGTTTTCTTTTTGGGGCTTCTATTATCTGTAGTCAACTATGATCAAAAATGGTTAAGTGGAACATTGCAGAAAAGCATTTTGTAAGCTTCAAATGTTGTGCCATTCTCAGCATGATGAAGTCTGTGCTGCCCACGCCATCCCATCCAGGATGGTTGTCATTCTTCTGTGCAGTGGGAGAGGAGGGGAGAGGTAGGGAGGTTAGAGGAAAGGAGGGGAGAGTAAAGGAGGGGTGTAGAGGGGAGAGCAGAGAAGAAGGGAAGGGAGGGATGGAGAGGGGAGGGGACAGAGAAGGAGAGGAAATGGGAGGGGAAAGGGAAGAAGTGGGAGGAGAGGGAAGGGACAAGGATCCAGGGATCCCATAGAACTACCTCGATTTCTTAAAAGGAGATGCTCCCATTGACAGAATTACTTACAATTGAAATATTTCTCTATAAAGATAGCTTATTTAGTGCTTTTATGTTTGTTAAGCATTTGGGGGTTTTATTTTTTTGAGATGACTTTCTTTGGAATGCATTAGATTAGCTTGCTCTGTTATACTTTTTATTCAAGATAATTTATTTTATTTTAAATACTCCTCAATGAAGTGTTCGTGTTAAGTATTTGAGCTATCCCTACTCATATATTGGACTGTATTTAGTTATTGCTATACTTACATTTATATTGAGGTCAGATTTAACTTTTTAAACAGAGACACTATTTTGGATGCTGAATGACAAGTTTACCTGTTGTGCTATGGGTGAATGTGTGTGTGTGAAAATAATAGCATTGGCATTATCCAACCATATGCTGTAAAACTGTCTTTAAACTATTTTCTGCCAGTTATGGAGTTCTGTTCTGTTCTAGAGATGCCATCTGGCTGGAATATCAACATCAACCCATCTATTGTGATATAAATAGTTCTTTACATGTGATATTGGAATGACAGATTTTTCTCAATTTTTTTTATTATGGCACATTTACTTAGAAATAATTTTAGAAAGAAAATAAGCATTTATCTTTGATTATCTCTTCATTTGATCAATAGTAAGAGACAAGGCAGATTTTCCTTGTGTAGGCTGTTTATCTATTAGAGCATGCCTGAAAATACATGCTTGTGAGGATGAAACTCTTCCTCCTGGGGCTTGTCTGACCCTAGCTGCTCCCTTGGACGGTAACATCAGTCCAGTGAAATAGTGTCTGCCAGGACTTTGCTCCTAAAGTTACATCACTTTAGACCTCTCCAACATCCTTATTTGTAGATAAATTTGCTGTAAACTTGATTACCTACTTGCATTTTTTTCCTTTTGCTACAGTATGGATTTGAGTGAAAGGCCAAAAGAAATCCAGATGTGCAGATTGGAACAAAAGTCTGTAACACTTGCACAGGAAAGATCCATTGTAAAGGAATCTCCCCAAACAGGTTCTCATAATCAAGTATCAAATACTCTGGAAAGGAAGCAAATGTCAGACTCTCAAGGTTCACCAACAAAGTTTGCAGGTGACCATAAAGGTAGAAAATGGGCTTCTCAGCAGCAGACTAACTCCATCAAAAACTACTTTCAACCATTTCCTAAAAAAAGGTAAATGTTTAGATGACTTTCCTGTGTCTCTAGAAAATCTTGTTTTTCTATTATTATATAGTTGGCATTTTCTTTAGTCCTATTTTGCCTCTGCGTGTGCTTGTGGATAATAATTCTCCTAGATGAAATTACTTTTTGTGGATTTTTTTTTAAGATTTTGCTTATTTTTCTTGGAAAAGGCAAATTTGCAGAGAGAGGGAAAGACAGAGAAAGATCCTCTGTCTGCTGATTCATTCCCCAATGGCTGCAGTGCCTGGGACTGAACTGATCTGAAGGCAAGATCAGGAGCTTCCTCTGTGTCTCCCATGTGGGGTTGCACAGTCCCAAGGATGCAGGCCATCTTCCACCACCTTTGCAAACCACAAGAAGGGAGCTGGATGAGAAGTGGAGCAGCAGTGACATGAACCGGTGCCCATACAGGATGACAGCGCTGCAAGCAGAGAATTAGCCACTTGAGCCATTATGCTGGCCCCTTCCCTTTTGTTTCTAAAGTCACCATGAAGCTGCTCAAGATGATTATTGCTGGACTAGCGTTGTTGTGCAGAGTGCATTCAGTTGATGCTTGCGATAATCAAGAGTTCTGTCATAGTCCTGGTTGTATTGCCCTCAGTCCAGCTACCTGCTAGTGTAGGTCCCTAGTACTTGGTCTCGAGCCACCCACGTGGAAGAGCTGCATGGCATTGCAGGGTTCTGACTTGGGCCTGCACAGCCATTTGGGGAATTAACTAATGTATGAAAGAGATCTGTCTATATCACTCTGGCATGAAGTGTGTTTGCCTTTCGATCAATGAATATTTTCTAAAACAGATCCTTGATATTTCTGCCATTTTGTAGGGCTTGTCTCTTAACCAGCAATGCATCATCTATAAGGGACATCCTTGGACACAGTTGCCTAGTGCTTAACAGTTAAATCTTTCTCTTTATTGTAGTCTTCATTTGTTTTTCACAATAGTGGCCTATCCAGGTTCTTAGATCTGTCCGATTTGGCCCTGAGAGAGTTTCTTCACACATTTTTGTATGTTTTTTAAGCATTCTGATTTTGGGGGTCGTTCTGGTTTTTTGGGTTCTTTTGGCTGTTGTTTGTGATCATTTCCCTTGTGGTTAACTCTTCTGTGCCTCTCAAGATAAATGTGTTGCTGCTGCTTCTCAGTATCTTTTCAGTCCTTCCCTTCCTGTCTGAGCTGCGGCTCCCTGGTTTGAATTCTGATCACCTAAGTTACTATAAAATTCTCTTAGTCATTCTGCCCGTCATACACCTTATATTAAATCAGTGTTAAACATCTCCTTCACGGGTCCAGTTCAGCACTAATCCAGTAAGCACGTGAGAGCAGGGACCTAGGTCTTTGTGTTTTCATGATCCAGTCACACAGTAAATGCACTGAACGTCAGTAGCATCTTTAAGATTTAGTTACTCTGATTTGTTAACTTAAAGTGAGTTAACCTGTCAAGTTTTATCCTTTGGATAATGTTCACTGCCCATAATTCCCTACATTACACATCAGCTGCTGTCTCCTGGCAGCAGAGTATTTTTAGACTTTTTTGTTGTTGTTGTTTTTACCTTTTTCTCAGCAGTGATTAATCAGTTCTGCTTCAGCAGAGAAAATATGGATTTCCATAATGCTTGAGCCACAAGGTCCATTAGTCCTATCACAACTGTAGAATGTGTATAAATATGAAATGCTTTCAAATGTCTGTGGTTGGTTTCCAGTGATAGTATTAATTATGAAAATCAAGAATACATTGTGAGTTAGATGGAAGGAACTGTAAATCTTACCTAACTGAAAAATTACTTAACTGTACTCATGATCTGTTTGTGTCTTTTCTTTGTTGAAATCTAAGGGAAAGAGATGGAGAAGATCAAGAAATGTCTTCATCCAAGTCAGCACGAACAGAAATGTCTTGTTCTCTTCTAGAACAAACCCAACCTGCCCCAGTCTTAATATGGGAAAACACACAGCAGCATCTATCTCAGAATGAGCCTCTTGACAAAGAAACAGATAACTTGATTCTAGTGAACAATTTCAAATCTGATGTGAAAAATTCTGCTCATCAGTCTCTTTGCCCAGAAAAGCTAATAACTAAAAAGAGAAAAGAAATGGATGATCAGGCCATAGAAGATGAAGTCTTGGAAGAGTTATTCAACAACAGAAAACCAGAGTTGGAAATGCAAGTGAATGTTCATAAACAAGAGGACAACGTCAATATGAGAAAAAGGACCAAGATGGATCTGGAAACAGGCAGCACTCGCAATGATGAAACAGCACTAGAAAGAGACAAAGGATCTGTAAGTGTCTTTTAAAATTTGTGTACTGAATTATTTATTTGAAAGGCGGTGTGACAAGAAGGGAAGGATGTGGGGAGAGAGAGAGATTGCAGCCAGGTGGCCATGACAACCTGGACTTGGCAAGCTCAATCTCAGCAATAGGAATTCCATGCAGGTCTCCCCGTGGTGACATGTTGAATCCAGCCTGAGCTGGATTTCCAAAAGGTAGCTTCTAAACTATGTTGATGGTAGAACTATTCTGTGCTTTCCTTTTTTTTTTTTTTTCTAAAATGTATGTATTTGTTTGAAAGAGTAACAGAGAGGGCTGTTGAGAGAGATACCTTCCAGCTGCCAGCTCACTTGACAAATGGCAATAGCAGTTACGGCCAAATCCTGGAGCCAGGAGTTACATCCTGGTCTTCCATATTGGTGACAGGGAACTAAGTACTTAAGCTGCTCCCTTCCTAGGCGGGCGTGTCAGCAGGAAGCTGGAACAGGAGTGGAGCAGGAGAATTTGAACTGGCCCTCAGGTATGGTGTACTGGTAACACAATGTGCAGCTTAAACCACGTTAGCACAATGCCAGCCCCTAGAACTGTTCTTTCTACTTTGGGACTTAATACAGATTCTAGTATGTCCATAGATTTACTGTGAGTTAAAATGGAAAACTTAGTGCTATTCCTGCAATGATTTTATCCTTTTTCAGTTATTTCTATTCTGTTTGAACTTTTATTTTATTTTCAGTGTTATTTACAAAATTGAGGGAAATGTAGAGCATGTGGGCCTCCAGTTAGGGTGGGGAGGGAGGAGGGTGGGACAAATGTATCAGTTCTTTTTTGTTTTTTTCTCATGTGTCCACAGTGGGAAAGAAAGGCAGTCACTCCTTGCTGTCAAACTACATCAGCACCTAGGGATGGGGGCCAGTCATTTGATGAGAATTAGAGACCCCGATGTGGGGAAGAATGTTGCAAGGCTGATAACTTGAGTGGTTGTGTTAGTTCTGGGTTGTGTCGGCTTCGTTGCACGAGGTTGAGAAAATTTGCAAGGTTTATCAGCTCCAAGTCTTATGAGGTCACTCCTCATCTGTCAGGCATGCTCTCAGAGCTCCCCACTGCAACAGGCCCCTGACCCCCTTCCTCAGGTAGTCTGCAGCACCCCTGCCATTGAGCAGCACACAGTAAGCCCGAGGGCCAGTGTGTGCAGGGGGCTTCCCAGCCTAGTGTCTGTCCCCTGCCCCCCACTGCATGGCATTTGCTGCAAATCTTTTAAATCAATAAGATAAAATAAGCAGCTATGCTGGCACACTGATTTACATAACACTGGATTGGCATTATCCAGGCCAAGAATGCCCACCTGCTATTGGCTGCTTTTCTCCCAACAGTAGAACACTTGTCTAGGTCCAAGACAATCTAGGCAATTGCCTCCTGCAATGGTAACATTCTTCTTAGTAGCACCCACTGCGTCTGTGGTCTAGTTCTTCCTCCCCTCATTATATCCGCCTAGTCCAAAGTTTTCCTTCTCATTTAAAATTATATCATTTTCCACTACCCTGTCATAATAGCTATTACTTGGGAGATACCATCATTATATTTACAATTAGCCTACAGTGCAGTAGTAAATATCCATTGAACATGGGCGGACACTAACTGTACTGGGTCTCACAGATACTGGGACTTATGTTGATGCCCTGTGGATTTTGATCTCTTCTGTCAGCTTTCCCAGAATGTCATTCGTTCATTTAGTTAGTTATACTGGAGACTGAACATGCAAATAAGAAAGGCAATCTGAGATGTTATTTTTTCATAGGCCTTGAGTAAGATCTCTGACCTGGTGATAGACTTACATGACACATGAGAAAAAGTATAGGTCATCCCCAAGCTTACATTCTGAGAATCCACGTTGATAATTATGTGATTCTCTAAGTTACAAAATAAAAAGTTAAAGGCTGGTATTATGGTGTGGTGGGTTAAGCCACTGCGTGCCATGTCTGCATCCCATATAGGAACTGGTTTGTCTTTGCTGCTCCTCTTCTGATCCAGCTCCCTGCCAATGGCCAGGGAAAAGCAGTGGGAATGGTCCAAACGTTTGGACCCCTGCCACCTGTGTGAGACTTGGGTGAAGCTCCTGGTTTCAGCCTGGCTTAGTTCTAGGCAATGCAGCTACCTGGAAAGCGAGCCGATGGATGGAAGATATCTCTCTCCTTCTCTGTCAGTAACTGTGTTTCAAATAACTAGATAAATGTTATTATTAAAAAAAAAATAAAACCCTAGGAGAATTAGAAGGTTGGAGGATGTAGAGAAGAGGAAGGTAGGAGAAGGTTCATATATTGAATGTATGTTATCATTGTGTCTAAATCAAGTTAAAATATTCTGAAGGTGATAGCAACTGGATGTATATTAAAGTAGTCATGCCTAGTAAGGTTGAAGACACATATTTACTCGTAATAATTGGTGAGTGAAGCATTAATTTTCTTTAGTTCCTAAACATGCACTTTCCAATCTCCTTTTCAAAAGTGATGTGAATATTTATTGCTGTAACATTGAAAACTTTATATAAAATGATATGTCGTGCACTGTATCTAAAGGGATTGTAGTATTACTGAAAGTTTAGGAAACTCTTTATGTAATATGGTTTTGCCTAGAACATGATCTGGACATCTCAGCATGAAAGATACTGTGATTCTATACAGGACACTCTCCACTTTCATTGCAGACAAGTATCTTGAACAGTTAATGTGACTTTATAATTGTAAATATGAGTTAAGATCCCAATGTAACATATCTAAACGGAATTAAGGTGTTTTTCTTTTGATTATACAAGTCATTTGCGAGAATTAGGAAATGTGGAAGACAAAGGGAAGCACAGTGACAGTTTATTGGTATTCCCACTATAGGAATGAAGGAACAATTTCCCTCTGCCCTATGAACCTTTCCTGGAATAAAGTGACAGAATGAAGTAGGAGGAAAGGCATTTAAAGAAGGGGAAAGATTCACATCATGGGGCAAGGCCACACAAGTGTTTACCACAATCCCAGTTATGCAGAAACATAGGTCCCACTTTTCCTCAGGGAAGGGGAGAAGAAGGGGGCAGTGGTACAATGGCAAATGATTTTAGGGGAACTCAGTGTGCTTGTAGAACTTACTATAGGCCTGAACAAAGTCTGTTTGGCTTGCCCAGTGGACAGTGGCTTGTGTTTAAGATTGATTGATTGATTTGAAAGTCAGGGCTACAGAGAGGCAGAGACAAGGAAAGCTTGCATGTGCTAGTTCGCTCTCCAGGTGGTCACAGCCTCCAGGACTGGCAGGTGAAGCCAGGAAGTTCTAGGACTCCAGGTGGGAGGCAAGTAGCTCAAGGTCTTGGGCCATCTTCTGCTGTCAGCCATCTGGGAGACCCTCATGAGCTCCTGGCTCCTGGAACCTGGGTTTGGCCTGGCCCAATCCTAGTTGTTGTGTCCATTGGGTGAGTGAACCAGCAGAAGGAAGATCTTTTTCTGCTTCTTTCTCTGTAACTCTGCCTTTCAAGTTAAGTAAATATGTATATTTTTGGTAACTCCTATGAACAATATTTTATGAATTTTATTCCTTTAGCAAGAAAGTGAAATTGGGAAGAAGTTTAATCTCAAGCAAGAATCACTGTGGTCAGTCCAAGAAGTGTCCATCAAAGAAGAAGCTTGCGTGAGGAAATTTTTATGTGTTCTATTTTATTTGTACGAGATCTGACGTGTAGGGAGCAACTGTCATCTGTTTCCTTCATTGTACATTCTTAGGATTAATTGTTTCTCTTTCTGCAATTCTGATCCTGTTCTTCCTTGTGCCTCCTCTGGAAATGAATGCTGTTGTTAACTGTGACAGTATGGAGTCATTCCTTGCCTCCTGTGACATCAGTAGGTACATGACCAGGAGCAAGACATTTTCAGACTCATAAAAATCAAGTTCTTAAATAATGAAGGTGAAACCTGGAGGGCAGGTGGGAGATGTGAGATATTTGTGAACTGTGGAGCTATTAGGCTACTGCTTTTTAGAAAGAGTCCCTGACAGTGCTCTGCCTGTCTCAGGAACCCCTGCTTGCTGTCTGTTCTGGTTTTCCTTTCCTTCCTGACTGCCTGTAATTTAGACCTGTTAGCACTTTCCCCTGTTATTGTTTCCAGTTTAGCAGCTTCAGGAGCAGCTGCAACAGTGGTGCTGTGTGACTGACTAGGTAGCTAATAGCAAATGTCATGAATCAGAGGTCACTGTTAGCAAGTGAAGGATGTCTGAAGGAATCCTGAGGCTGATTTTAGAACTCTTCATCTGGAAAAGAAATGGCTTGTGAGTGAATGAGATAACGTCTGAAAACAAAAATTGATTATTTTGAGGTATTAAAGAAATTAAAAATAAAAAAGTGCTGAGAATCCATGAATGCCTAAGTATGGTAGATGACCTGTGGAACATGTAGAATATGTAATCATCTGTGTGAGCCGTTCTAATGAGAAGCAGACAGTGCTGAGGTTTTGTATTGAGAACATATGCACGAAGGTGAGCTGTTTATTTATTAGGATAGGATACTAAATTTAAAATCCCATATGATTTGTATTCTCCTATTACAGGCCAATGTGTTGAAATGTTTCCAAAGTTATAAAGCATTTGAATTAATAATTTTGGGGATTTGAGGAAGATATGATTTGGTTCCAAATACAAAGTGCAGGCACCAAAAGCAAACTTGTGTCTCCTCAGACGTTCTAAGTTTTTGCCGTAAGTTGCTAAATAACAAGTAATTTTATTTCTCCTTTTCCATCCCTTATGACTCCATTTAAGAACGATGATGAACTTCGGGAAGATGGCGAGGAGTTTCCAAAGAAGCTGTTACTGACTGAATTTAGATCATTGGTGGTTATCTCCACTTCCAGAAATCTGTCGGATGTAAATATTGATTATGGTCAACTGAAGAATTTCAAGAAATTCAAAAAGGTAGTTCTTTCTTTAAGTGTATCACAAGAGGGCAGTGTTTGAAATGTTTTTAGAAATATTGTTAAGATTAAATGGTAATGAAAGCAGTTTATGTTCAAAATGGATGCAGTTTCTTCTACTTAAAAGCTGAGCACAACCAGTAATGAAGGCTGCAGGCATTCTATTATTTCATGCCTTTATAAAACCAAATAGAAACCCAGTCATGTATCCCTTAACAACACTGAGATACATTCTGAGGAGACAGTTTCATCATTGTGCGATACCATGGTGTAGATCATATCACCTGACTACGTATCTAGCTTATATATTAAAACTGTTTGGAACCAGAGTCAATAATGTAAGTGTATCATTGACCCACATTACTCCATGGACACTGAATGTTGCATCAGATCTGAATTCCTGCTTATTAAGGAACTGACATTACATAAACTTGATTAGCGCAACTAATGGGATATCACTGGTTCAATCAGTGCGAGTTTATTATCTGTTCTGGGGATTTGTTTCTTGATCCAGACCTAACACTAACTGGTGGCCTTTGCCCTCTGCATTTGATCAGAGGACAGTAATTATTTCAGTGTCTGCCGTAACTGACATAGTGTAGCTCTTTGTCTGTGATGTGAGCGTGTACTGTTGTCATTTCTCAGGTTGATTTGTACCTGCTATGATGCTCTAGAGGGGTCTGAACTCCGTCCGACAGGAGCAATCTCTTCTGCTTAGACGAGATCCCTCTCATATGACGCCTTTTTAGTGGTGCACTTGCTCTTTCCCAACTCACAGCTGTGGCTTGTGAATAGAAACTCAAAAGGGACGAGATTTTATTATTGATTAAGTTACCAGGGAAAAATGTGGTGTTTGCTATTGGTATGTAAATAAGTATAAAACAGTGTAAGTAGTTAAATATTTAGAAAGTAGTTTGAATATATAAAAATCATGAGAAATATTGATATGCTAAAAATTATTTTTAAGCTACAAATGGTATTCAAACCAAATTTATTTGAAATGGTACTGAATTGCCTCTAATTAAAATGAATTTGAGTTCTATCTAAATCAGTAATATGGTGGTTGTTGTGCTTTGAAAAATGCATTTGCACACAGAATGTTTTTAGTGCAAACTGTTCATTTGTAAATAGTTAAAAGGTCATTTAGAGTATGAATTGATCATTGTATTTGTTAGTTAAGTGTTAAAAACCGTATTACTTTGACTGATTAACAGGTCACGTTTCCCGGAGCAGGAAAACTGCCACACATCATTGGAGGATCAGATCTAATAGCTCATAATGCTCGAAAGAATGCGGAATTGGAAGAGTGGCTAAGGCAGGAGATGGAGGTTAGTACAAGTGAAGCCCACAAACTGAGATAAACTACAGATGCAAGTTTCTTAAGATTGAGCTCTTAAAAACAACTACTTAGAACCAGAAACAAGGATAACTGGCCTGAGATCATTCAAGAAACGTGAGATCTGAAGCCTTGAGATTAATCTGTACTTTCTGGATCACTTCTATTAGAAAATTCTACTTTATTGGTATTAGTTTACAAAATGGTACATAAGCAAGTGGGTTAGTTAACATTCTGATCTAAACAGGAAAAAGTTTTCAGCCACAAAAAAAGTATGGGTGTGTAGACTTCTGTAGGTTATTACAAATCTATCAGTGATAAATTTGATAGATAGCCTGCTGTTTCTAAAGCAGGAACTGTGTGTAAGTAAACATACCTGATCATTTATCATAGGGAATTTTCTTGAGTAGTGCCCATTTTGGAAACCATTAAAATATGGTGTGCCTACCAACAAGTGCACGATAGCTGCAGATCAGTGGGTGTTTCTGTGCTCACAACCACCATCCAAGTTAAGAACAAAACATTCCTAACACCAGGGCTCCAGTTTTTATTTAATCTGTTCTCTTCTGAAAGTCCAATTTGGCATCAGTTAGATTTTCTCACCTTTTCTCCCATGCATCAGACCACTTTTCTACATGTTTTCTTTCTTTATGTCACTGAACTTTATTTTTGGCGATATCTTCGGATCATCTCCCCATTTACAGCTTCTTTCTTCAGTTCTGGTTGGTATGTCCTCAGTCCATTGAGTTCCAATTCAGCCTAGTGTATTGTTGGATCACTGGGAGTCTGTTGCATTCTTCTGTAAATTTTCTTGTTTCCTGCTGATTCTTTTAAGTTCCTCTTTCCTTTGCCTGTGAGATCAGTACCTGGTATTTCTTGATCCTTGATCTGTTTTGCCCTTTTTTCCAGAGTATCTATTTTGTATGCTCTGATTGTGATCACTTTCCTTGGAATGTTATCTGTGTGTTTTCTTTGGATTGTAGGTTCAGTTTATTTCCTCCAGAAAAATAAAGTTTGCATCTATATGCCAGTCTTGCTCACCAATACGTGACCACTTTACAGTCTCTTGTGATACTTGTTTTTGGAGCACTCAGTATGTATTTGGAGTCAGAAGCCTAAAGTAAAATTTTATTTCCTTCTTTTATCAGGTGCCAGAGTCGAGACACACACAGTGCTGTGGTCTGTCCTGTGTTTTGTAGTTTACGTTTCTTTCTCCCTTTAGTGCTGAGTTCATCCTCCCCTTGGGTTTTCTTCTGTGTCCCTGCCAACATCACAGAAAGTGTGTCATTTGTTGCCTCTCTGCTGTAAACACAGAGGGTATTGTTTGTGCCTCTGTCCAGCTCCCCTGCTCTATCTTTTGATAGTCCAATGTTTCCACTTTCTGGATGACTTGCTTGTTTGAAGTATCCCTTTTTCAGCTTGAAAGTCCGTAGGAAACAGAATATATACCATTGTCGAATGTTCTCCACTTCTTTTCCTAGAGTACTGTATAAGTGTTCTGATTTTTGAATATAGTTCTGAAGCTTCATTTTAGGAGAGTCTCTGTGAAAGCTTTTAAAATATTTTTCTTATTTATTGGTCTCTACATTTAAGGCATAACTGTCTTATTGCTATCTACTTCTACTTCTTTTGCAAATTTTTAGGCTTTATGTTATTTTTATTTGAAAGGCAGAGTTACAGAGAGAAGGAGAGACAGAGAAGGATGTTCTTCCATCTGCTGGTTCATTCTCCAAATGGCCACAACATCCACAGCTAAGTGATATGAAGACATGGGCCCAAGAACAGGTCTGGAGATGCAGGATATGATTAGGAAGGTGACAGGAAGCCAGGTTCTCCAGGGATTTGCACCTTGTAAGGGTCAGACTCAGTCACTGAAGGGTTTTGGATGGCAAATGAAGGGATCAGAGGCGGGTTTGAGGAAATGCCCTCAGCACATGGTTTTTCTGTTTTAATGTGTTAGAAGCTGAGGACTTTAGCATGAAAAGTACTGCCTGGCTGGGGTAGTTCAGCAGCCACTTCAGCATGCTCAGCTGGGACTAAACGGAAGGAGCCCATTTGCTGCTGGGGAAGCACCCCCGTCTCAGGCTCATGAGTGGTCTTGTGTCAGTGCCCTGGAATTCCATGTAGTAGAAGGGTTCTGCTGGAAAGATCAATTAAAAACTCAACAAACTAATAATATGTGTGGGACACCTGTAGAAGGCAGGTCGGGTAGAATTGTTCTGTTCAAGCACTGGGGCAATGATAGTCTCAGTGTGAAGTGAAAACAAATGATTTGTGGAGGGGGAGATGGTCGGGAGGCCAGAGCTCACTGTGACGCGTCAGCCTGGATATTCATGTCCTTAATATTCACCCCTGAGCAAATGTTTGAAAGTGTGTTCATTTCAACAGGTGCAAATTCAGCACGCCAAGGAAGAATCGCTTGCTGATGATCTCTTTAGGTAAGGTTTAATTCAGCTTTCTTAAACTTTGCATTGTTATTTATATAGATTCCTTTTTGTTGTTCTGCCCTTTTGGACAAATAGGCCCTTCACTACGGGAATGTTTTATTTTTAGGATACCTATTTCCTTGTACTATTTGAGCACCTCTCAGTTGGGCTTATTGGGTATAGCTTTCAAATTTGGGTCGATGCAGTTGTGCTGTAACACAAAGTAGTTAACATCCGTATTGGCTCATGCAGGGAAAAGGAGGCTTCCTGAGCTAGCTGAACTTGACCACTTTCTGAGATTTATTTTCAACTCTTCATAGACTTATGAATGAAAGGGGCTTTGCATTAAAACAAAATGACAGACATTAACTTTAATTGGCACATAGATAAAAACAAAGAAAAATAGATTGGAGTTTTCAAAGTTTGTGGGAGGTTTTAGAGGAGTGTAATGAGTGTTGAAAATGTAATAGGCCAAACAAGTCTTAGTTGACGCTCAAATACTAAACAGAAGAGAAACACAGTGTGAGGGTGCATTTTCCTAATTTTTTTTTTCTCTAATCGTAAAGACAGAAGAAAGTCATGTACTTTTCACAGTCAGTTTGGTTGATTCTCTAATTTTGGAAATACAATCCACTTTTTTTAGATGAGAATGCCTTTTATACTGGTTTAATACTGATTTCTTCAGGATTAAATGCGACTGTCAGGTTGCCCAATTATATTTGTTTAATTGCTGTAGCAGAAACTTTTCTACAGTTATAATTCTATTTGGGGTTCATTCTGTTCTGTTGTGCAAATGGTATGCTTTAATTTCTGAGTGCAGGTGTGTGGGATCCATTCCAAGCCCTACTGAAAGAAGTATAAACATACCGTGACTTTTAAACTATTGTTTTAATTATTTTAGTGCTTTATAACATTTTTTGTTAATGATTTGTTTCAGTTTACAATATATTCATAAAAGCAACATCAAAGGCATAAATGAAAATGAACTGCCAGTCCTTTAATAAAGGATGAAATTGGCATTTCCATCCTGTTGGCTATTGTGTGTGTCTTAAGCTTTCAAAGTAAATGATGATCCCTTACTTTAACATTCTTTAATGCCAATTCTTTCCTTGCAGATATAATCCTAATGCAAAAAGAAGAAGATAACTGAAGGTTTTAAAAAGAAGCTGTGAGGAACGATTTCTAGCAAACACTTCACGCTAACTGGGTTATATACATTTAGTATATAGAAGAAATTTAAGTCACAAGTATTTTATGGCCTAAGTTTGTTTAATAAAATAGACAAAACTCTGTTCCTTTCTTGTGTAACTCTGCTGCAGTCCTCATTATTTGATTCCCCTCAGGAAAAAAGAGAGAGAGAGAGAGAGAAATCCATGATACCGTGCCCTTTGTGTGCAGAGTATTAATACTTATTCAAATTCCTACGCATGTAATATTTTCAGTAATTTTCTACACAAGTGAGAGCATAATGTTTACTGTGTTCTGCACTTTGCCCGTTTCCATTTAGTAGTTTATATGACCATACGCTTATTTGTATAATTTTTACTCTTCTTTGTTTGTTTGTTTTCCATCTTGCTGTCATGTTTAACTGAAGGGACCCAGATGAAATGGCTATTCTAGTAGTAGGGACTGAGGATTGTATGGAAATCTCCAACAAGCATGTGCTGGCCACAGGGAAAACCCAGCAAAGTATGAATAATGAAAAACATTGCACAGAGACTAGCCTCAGGTGACTGGAAAAGGAAGACAAGAAATACTGAATGTTTGGAAACTAAATGACACAGGTAATAAGTAATCGATGGGTCAAGTTAGAAATACAGTGTGGATGGGAATACATTAATATCTGAATGATGATGACAGTGTCGGAGCAGAAGTTGTGGAGACAGCCAGCCCAGTGGTCGGGTGGAGCTTCAGAGCCTCGAGTGCATTCATGAAGAAAAGTAAAAATCACTCCTGACACATCATTACCAAGAAATTAGACGAAGAGCAGCAAATTAATCCCCCTCAAGGAAGGACATTGAAATGATAAAGGCTGAAGGGTTAGGTGCAAAACCAAATTTAGTTCTTTGGAAACCGTGGATTAAAGTTGAAAAACTGGGGCCAGTGTTGTGGTGCAGGAGATGAAGCCATTCCTTGCAACAGTAGCACACGCTCATCCTGTGTTAGGGCACTGCTTTGAGTTTCCACGGGTCTGTTTCCAAGCCAGCTTGCTGTTGATGTGCCTGGGAAAGCAGCAGGTGAAGCCAAGTCCCTGGGCCCTGTCACCCACGTAGAAGACCCCGGGGGAGTTTCTGCTGCTGCTGCCTGGTCTGGCTCAGTCTTGGCTTGTTGCAGGCATTTGGGGAGTGAACCATAAATGGAAAAATCTTTGGTTCTCTCTCTCTTCCTCTCTTATTCTGATCCTCAAGTAGATGGAAGTAAACGGATAAACATTAAAATACATAAGAGAGATGGAAGTGACACAACTTGGCGAGTGTGTGATAATGAAATTCTCCTTCTCCATGGGTTGGAATAAGTCAGGCAACTCCTCTGGAAAAACTTAGCTGTGTCAGCTAAAGCTACTGCCGCCCCCTCCAGCAACTAGACATGCACCTGCCAGAAGTGAGAGCATGTGTGTGCCAGAGACCACAGGGCTGTGCATTGCAGTAATTCCTCCACATGAGGGGAAAACGTAACTCCATCAACAGGGGAAGAGGTGAATTGTAGTGTATCCACACAGGCGTGGAGAGGCTGACTCCTGTTTAAGGATGTCATGTCTTTATTTAACGATGAGGTCAAGAAGCCATTTGTATTGATTTTTTTTTTTAAGTGAGCAAGACTAATCTGTCGATCACTTGGTACTCTGAGGTGGTAAAGTAGAAGAGCTGCATTCTGGGATCTGAGGAGTTTCATATCAGGCGGCACAGGTGCCGACAGCTCCAAGTGAGTTTCCAAAGGAGCCAGGGGGTGGGCCCTTGTGTAAGTGAGCAGCTCTAGTTTACTACAAAGGAGGAAACACTCCATCAAAGGAAATTTCTGCATGCTGTCAAATGGGCTGCACGATCAGGTAAGAAAACAACAGATGAATAAATTATATATACAGTGTGTCTAGGAAATAGATATAATAAGCTCATTAAGTAGACTGTCCGGTAGCTTTTTGCATGCACCTGGAATGCTTCCCTGACAACTGCAGTCAAGGAGGGGAGCTGACCAGATGTTGACATTCCCCCAGCAACTTGACAGATGCAGTAA
>NW_024466879.1:0-74402 GCF_017591425.1 Ochotona curzoniae
GCCTGCAGGGCAAGCTGCAAGAGCAGGCACACACTCAACTTGTGTGACACGTCCTGTCACCTGAGGGCCCTCACGGGGCTTCACTGAGTCCCCACCAACAACCCGAGGCTGCTGTCCACACTGCCTGGCTAAGAGCAGCTGCAGGTGCGTGAGATGTCTCTGGTCAGACCCCACCAGTCCTCGGGCCGCCAGATCAGCCACCAGTCCCCAGCACCCTTCACGTTGGAATCACGTCCGTCCCGAGGACAGGTGCGTGTGGCGTTTCCGTTTTCAACCGAGGCTAATGTTTGGTTACAATTGACAATCACAAAATTTGATATCAGAGCATATTAAGTCAAAGGAAACCTCAACATATTTTTAAAAATTCAATGTTCTAGAGACCACAGTATTTTTCATCACACTGAAATAAAAATGTAAGCAGCGAAGAGCAAATAAAAAATGGAAACAATCTGAAATTAAGTAAAATAAAACAGCCAACGGAAAACAATCTTTTTTAGCGAAACAACCTACCAAGAAACTCCCAAGAAATCATAATTACAACTATAGAACATCTAGAAATTAGTAACAGCAAAAAATATATATCACAGCCAAAAGGAGAGCGCTAAAATGGCCAAAACTCAGCCCCGCTCTGCAGGAGCCAGCTTCACGCAGGACAGCTGTGCAGCCTGTCCACAGGCACGTGCCCCTCGCAACACACTCCGACCACCTGACTCGACTTAGAGGGTGAGGAGGCATGCCCCAACAGGCAGCCCCGCTCTGCAGGAGCCAGCTTCACTCGGAACAAAACAGCTGTGCAGCTGGCCCACAGGCAGCCCCGCTCTGCAGGAGCCAGCTTCACTCGGAACGGCTGTGCAGCTGGCCCACAGGCAGCCCCGCTCTGCAGGAGCCAGCAACACGGAACGGCTGAGCAGCCTGCCCACAGGCAGGCACGCCACACCTGACTTGACTTAGGAGGTGAGGAGGCACGCCCCAACAGGCGCCCAGGGGACTCTGACACAGGTGGATCTTAGGGCAGATAATGGGCACCACCCTCATGCTAGCATTGGCTTTGGGAGTGTCTATTTTCCCATCCGCTCATGGTAAAGATCAACTTTTTTAGATTTGCAATTAATAATTATCAACCTAATGACGTCTCAACAGCATTAGTGAGTTATCACACAGCAAACTGCACATATTCAAAGTACAATCCGGCAAGCTTCCACACAATCCTATACATATATACAAGTGTATGCACACACATCAAAGCAGGACACTGGAGGTACACACCTAATCCTTTGGCTCCACAAAGCCTTGCCTTTAGAACGAACACTCTGTCTGCCACACACCTAGACACTCGCCACACTGTCTCCCGTTGCTATAAATTGGTTTGTATTAATTTTGGGTCTCTAGGAAGTCTGGTTTCTCTTGACTATTTACATAAAAATGTCCGCGTGCAAGGAAATAAGTTTCAACTGGGGAAATATTAGAGGCAGCTTAGCCTGGGTAAGCTTGAATCCCTATTCCTTTCATTGAAAAATCAACACTTGGTGCATTTGTCACCTTCTCACAGCCACAATACAACAGAAGCAAGCGCAGTAATGAAGTAAAGTTACATACAGCTTACGGTTTGCAGGTTCAAGTCCAAGGTGGGGCGGTCTCCTTTATGGGTTCGGCTTCTGGTGGATGGCATCGCCCCGGCAGGAGTGCAGGCCAACAGGAGGCACAGCCGGGGGACCGCTGGGCAGACCTGCCCGGGGCCCGGGAGGTGGGGGAGGCAAGGGCTCGAGGCTCCAGGACTTCCGGCTAGACTCTTTAAAGGCACACAGCACTCCCAACACCAGCGCTCCAGCCACCAGACCCCTGGGAGACTCAAACGGTAGCACTTTACATTTAAAATTTTGTTTTTTTTTTTTTTTTTCAAAAACAGAGTGATACAAACCGAGGAAAGCTTCCATCTACTGATTTACTCCTCAAAGGGGTAAAACAACCGGGGCTGAGCTAGGGTCAACTTGTCACTGAATCTGGGTCCCCACAGGGGTGGCAGGGCCAAGGAATGAGCCACCACGGACTGCTGTTCCAGTCTGCACAAGCACAAAGTTGGAGTCAGAAAGATTCCAGATTTCGAACCAACAAAGATGAGCAGAAACTGTATCTCACAGATTTTGATTTTGTTGTTGTTGTTCTATCTCTTCAAAACGCTTTCTTGGGGCCCAGCGCCTTGGCCTAGCAGATAAAGTCCTCACATTGAATGCACCTGGATCCCATACGGGTGCTGGTTCTAATCCCGGCAGCTCCACTTCCCATCCAGCTCCATGCATGTGGCCTAGGAAAGCCATGGAGGATGGCCCAAAGCCTTGGGACCCTGCACCCATGTGGGAGACCCAGAAGAGGCTCCAAGATCCTGACTTTGGATCAGCTCAGCTCCAGCTGTTGCAGCCACTTTGGGAGTGAATCATTGGATGGAAGATCTTTCTCTCCTCCTTTCTATATATATCTCTGACTTTGCAATACAAATAAATCTAAAATAAAAAAAAAAACCCTTTCTCATTAAGTTCTTCACTGACTCATAGATCAGACAGTAGCATCATTTTCTTCAAGAAAGTTCTCGATTTTTCATTTCTTCAGCAACACGTTAGTCATTCAGTAACACGTTATTTAACTTCATGGTGTTAATTTGTTTTCTTCCTGTTGTTGATTTTGTTTTGTGGCTTTTCATTTAAGGGATGTATAGTAGCTGTGTAATGGAGACTATCATATCTAGTAGCATGTTATTTAACTTCATGGCATTGTAAATTTCTATTTTTCTTCCTGTTATTGATTTTGTATTGTGGCTTTTAATTTAAGGGGATGTGGAGTAACTGAGTAACTATCACATCCAGATGTGAGGACACAAGGCAGTATGCATCTCTACTTCCACACAAAGGTGGACTCCCAATGAAACTGTTTACTATATGACAACAGGATGCTGGACTCTGCCATTGTCCATGCTCACAATGACGGACATGTGATCTTATGAAGAACTATACTATAGTGATAATATAAGGGAACTCAGTGGGGGTGGGGGGGATCAGGGAAAAGGGAAATCCTAGGGCCTATGGAACTATATCATAAAATGATAATAATAATAAAGTAAAATAAAAGAGAATTTGAACCCAGAATAAATCTGAAATTAAGTAAAACAAAACACAACACTTCAGACAACCATTTTGGGAAAAGCAATCACCAAAAATCTCTTAAAAATCATAATTACAGGGCCTGGTGCAATAGCCTAGCGGCTAGTCTTCTTGAACGCACTGGGATCCCATATGGGTGCTGGTTCTAATCCCAGCAGCCCTACTTTCCATCTACCTCCCTGCTTGTGCTCTGGGAAAGCAGTTGAGGATGGCCCAGGTGCTTGGGACCCTGCACCCGTGTGGGAGACTAGGAAGAGGCTCCTGGCTTCACTGCAGCTCTGCCCTTTGCGGCCACTTGGGGAGTGAATTACCGGATGGAACATCTTCCTTCGTCTCTCCTCCTCTCCGTATATCTGCCTTTCCAATAAAAGTAAATATTAGAAAAAAAAAAAAACATAATTACAGGGCCAGCCTGTGGTGTACCAGGTCAAGCCACCTTTGGGATGCTAGGATCAGAGAGAGAGAGAGAGAATAACTGAATAATTGATCTTCCATTTGCTGTTTTACTCCTTTACATGGCCACAGCAGTAGGGGCTGGCTTAGGTGGCAGCAGGGACCAGGAACCCCATGCAGTCCTTGGTTCTTGGCCATCATCTGGCAGCTTCCTAAGCAGAGCAACCTGAGCTGAATGGGTTCAACAGCTGGGACTTGATACGGGATGTGCTCATTAAACGAGCGGCAGCTTACCCCACTATACTCAGCACTAGTGCCTGCAGTTATAATTTTCACCAAGTTATTTTCTGTTGGGTTTCAGAGTACTGTACATATTCCGGATGTCAAGTCCTTTATATGATCCAAAATTATTTTTGACCAGTCATTGGTTTAACTTTCTATTAAGTCTTTCAATGAGCCTAAACGTTTAAAAGCTTTTGATGTTCAATTGAGCAATTTATGAATTATACACTTGATGTCTTATAAAACAAATTCTTGCTCAACTTGAAGTCATCAGAGGTTTGGTTCCTCTGACCTGTGCAGCTGTATTATGCCAATACTACAATCTTAATTAGTTTAACTTTGTAATGATGCTTGAAATCTGATAGTGTCAGCTTTTTGTCGTCTTTTTCAAACTTATTTTGAGAATTCAACATCACTTGAATTTCCATGTATTTTGGAATGTTTGTTCATGTCTTCTAAAATGCCTGCTTAGTATTCTGAATTCAATCTAGAGATCAATTTAACAGAACCATATCTTAACGATATTGAGCTTCCAACTTTCAAAGTCTACTTACTTAGATTTTAAATCTTAGTTTTGTAATCTTCACCATGCATGATTTTCACATTTAAGACTATTCTTAATAATTAGTGTACTAGAAAAGATTTTTTAAATCATATTTTAGTTATTTGATATTGTATACAAATGTAACTCGTCCATGAATACTGACGTTGTATTCAGCAAACTCACAAACTGATTCTGGCAGGGTTTTTTTTTTTGTTTCTTCTTAACAAGATTCCACCAGATTTCCTACAGATCATGTTATTTGTGAGTGTTTTGTTTTCCTTTCCTTTCTGGCCTGATTACACCACCCTGGACCTTCAGTATTCACACTTGAAATCTTGGGGACAATTCTTTCAGTCTCTCACCTGTAGCTGTGATACTACTTGTTGTAGGACTTCCTGAACGGGCTACTAAAATGAACTCACGCTAGTTACTTTGTTCCAGTGTGCACTGCCCACTCCGCCAACACCGCTGTTACTGGCATCATATGGAATGCTGGTACTGTAAATGAATTGGCCGGCTAAGACGGCGGCCAGAGGAGTCCCTCTCTCTCCAGGGAACACAGGGAGCCCGCACTGTGCTGTCATCCTGCAGCAAGCACAGAGCTTACAGCAAATATGAACAAGAGTTCAACTGCACAGGAGGCTCACATCCCCGCAGGGAAAAAGAGCATCATGAGGCTGCAGCTACCGCTTCCAGTGTGCTCAGTGGTTTTCTAGGCTCTGAAAAGGCAGAGGACATGTCCAAGCCTGTGCCTTCAGAGAACTTACACTCAAGTGGAGAAATGAGACGCTGAAGACAAACCAGGGCCGAGGTGCTCAGCACGCTACCTCCGAGAGGGCATGGAGCAGCCGGGGACAGGAGCAGGACGCGTGAAGGCTGAGCTAGCTGCAGCGAGGAGGAAAGGCTTCCTCTGCTAGCAGCCCACTGGGGAGTCAGTTCATTCTTAGGATGGAGGGCTGAGAATCGGGGCTCTCCACCACCATCCGCCTTTGACACAGAGGCTGTAGTTTATCTAGGCATGGACCCACATTTAAAAACGCACACAGGGCATAATGCAGCAAATACATTATAGCATCAAGGTTACAAAATAAAAATCAGGCTTTTCTATGCTAAGCCTTGCTTACTCAAATGGTTCCTTTTCATGATTCATAAAAACGGACAGCCTAAACCACCTGGAAGACGTCTGCTCAGTTTAATATCTAATGTATGAAAGTAAACAGAAAAAGAAAAGGAAAGAAAAAGTAGTGACAGCTCGCAGACTGTTGGGCACGTGAACTCTTCTCCCTGCAACTCAACACTCACCAAAGTAATCCTTCTGGCCACACCTGACGGACCCTCTGGCAGGAATGGCTGCAGGGCCCTCCGTCCCCTCCACGCGCACTCGGCTGCATGCCGCTGAACCCGAGCGTGAAAACTGCACAAAATGAAATGTAAATTCACTGACAAAATGTCAGTCAAACAGATAAAGCAATCATACTTGAGGAAAGAGAACATATTTCAGTCACTTCTGACCTGCCTAAAAATAGCTAACCTTTGCCAGAACTTTCTCATGCAGGCAGGCTGCAGTCAGCCCTGGTTTCAGACTGTCAGCTTCACCAAGTCCCCCAGCACAGCTTGGAATGAAGCTAAGCAGAGCACCTTTGTTCTTCCTTTTGGGAATTTAACAAACCTGGCTTTCCCAAAGCACCCAAACCTCCCCGCAAACTGGCAGCTGACTCCAGAGCAACAAGCAAAGGCACGCAGGCCTCACGTCATGACGGGCCGTAACCAGGAGAAGGGTGCTGTTGGGTCACTTTATCATCACGAAGACAGAGCGATGACCCCAACACCAGACAGCTGTGATCTACGAGGGCCCAGTCACACAGGCCCACCGCACTGCCACTCTCTGAATCACCAACAGGGTAGAATCTCTCAATGTACAAATTCTGCTACACAGCATTAACTAAACGGAAATAACGTGATCGGTGCAAAAATCCTCAGGGCAGCTCACCTCACTGACACACTTACAGGCTACAAGGCAAATGAAAATAACTTGACCTGTATTGCTAAGGGCTTAAAGTCTTGGTATCTAGATTTTTTGATAAATATGATCCAGAGTTCTGGTTGTTATGCTTGGGGGAGTGGCCTGAGATGGAAAAGATCTATCTACCCTTCAAATGAAAACAAAAGAAGACACGAGAAGTGCCAACGTGCCTCCCCGACAGGTGTCTGATCTGATCCTCCCGACAAGTCTGTGAGTGAGGAATGACCCTCGCTCTATCAGTGTGGAGACTTAGTTCAGCGACCTGTTCATGAGCAACTGCTAAGTCTTTCGGACTCCCAATCAGACAACAGTCTGAGGTAAGACACAGACAGACTTGGCTACTGGGCACGTTTACCTCCGCGTTTCAGTCCCAAACCTTCTACTTGCCATTAAGCTACCTCAGCCTCTTTGGCTCTCTCGAATCTTCTTATCATCTGTGTCTACTGCTTCTTAGATTTTATTTCTCTGCAGGTAGTCAAGCCATTTGATTTTCGACCTGATAATAAACTGACAAATCCTGTTTTGTAAATGATGGACACTTGTGTTTTAGTAAATCTGAAACTAAAATCATCTTAAGAAGGTTTCAAGTATAAAAGAAGCATTCCCATTTTACAGAATACACACCAAAGGAATATGAAAATATGCATTTGTTACCAATGAAATAGCATTTCCAGATTTTTTCAGTGACACGCATACACACACAACAGGATGAAATTACAGTTTTCACTTACTAAAGGTTCAGAGAAAACAGATACATATTTCAAAACAATTAGAAAGAAGCCAGAAATATTTCCTTTTACTTTAAATATAGAGAATATTTTAAAGGCAAATCAATGAAGATTTAGTTATCAAAATTGCTGTTACCTCCCTATTTAATGTTTTAAATACTATGTTATTCATCAAATCAGGTTTCCATGTGAGGTTTTTACAATTTGTACGTAATTTGAAAAAAAGTCAACATTTGCTAAAAATACAAGAACTTTAAGTGGCTGAACCTATATTCTATCAGATTCATCCCTTAATGTTAAAATGACACATAATTTGCCCTCTTAGCTCAAAAGTTAATGAAAAACCAGATTATTAGATTTGTCCTGTGGCAAAATAAAAATGTTTACAAACAAGGTTTGGAATAATTGGTGGAATATACAAACTGAAATATAACTGACCATTTTCTTTTTGATCATGCTTAATCTTCAGGTTTATTTCACATTGATAGTCATGTTGCAGAGGTAAGATGACTCAGACAGTACACAAAGCACACCAAGCACACATTATAAAAGACGTCGGGTAGAAAACATCTGGGAACTTCAACTTACTAACATGTTACCAAGTTCTTCAATATTTACAAGACTTATTTGCACTAGATAAAAATGTGATCTTAAAATATTTTCATATTTCATGCATTATACTTAGTTTAAGAGAGGAAGGCTTTTAAAAAGATTCAAAAAGGTAAAATACCTCCTTAGAGAGAAAATGTCTCAGAGAACATAAACCTACTGTTCATTATTGTAATAAGAATAAATTTCTTTTTTTTTCACTGTCTTTTTTTTTTTATTAACATTGTATTATGTGAAACAGTTTTATAAGCACTGGGGAGTCCCCCCGCCCCTCCCACACCCCTCCTCCCATAGTGGATTGCTCCATCTTGCTGCATAACCACAGTTCAAGTTCAGTTGAAATTCCTTCATTGTGAGCATGTACCTAGCATAAAGTCCAGCGTCTTATTGTCCAGATAAGTTCAGTGGCCTCTTGGGGAGACCTTCTCTGGTCTGAAGGTAGAGCTAACAGAGTAAAGTTCCGGTCAGTTAAAACCCCCAACAAAACATCAGCGTCGATATACAATGTTATGGGATTAATTGGTATAGTGTTGAGTGAACAATATGTTAAAAAAAAAAAAAAAAAGTTCAATTCTTCCACACCTCTGGGTTTAGACAGTATCAGTGACAGGTTCAAAAAGTAACAATCAACCAAGCATAAATTACAGGTTAAATCCAGGCAAACATTAGATGTCTGACATAGTATTGAGTAGACAATATGTAAAAATTACATGTAACTTCTTGATTACCTTCTACAACTATTTCAATGTCACCTCCTCAATTGAGGTGTGTAACGATTTTGGGGGGTGTTGCAGGGAAATCTCTCATACCTTGTTAATGAGTACTTGTTCTTTATGTTCCATCTAATAGTATATGAGTGAGTCCTTGATGACCTATCTTTATTGTTCTTTGGTTATCTCATCCTATTAGTGTGTGTATATGAGTGTGTGTGTGTGTGTAGGGGGGAAGGGGGGTTTAGGAGGAACCTTGTTGGTCTTTCTAGGGGGTGGAGGCCCAGAGCTGAAACTAGGTAAGGACTGGAGAGGATTCCTCCCCCACTGTCCTGCCAGAAGTTTATTGATCTTCTGGTTCTGATGACCAATCGTGGTTCCTAGTTGTTCTGATGTCGTTGGTTCCTATGTGGAAGGACTCGGGCTTCTTCCATCTCGTGTAGTTGGTCCAAAGAGAGGGGGTGTCTGTCCTCTGGGTTCACAGCATTCGGAGGCATTCCAGATCCCCGTGTTCTCTTTGGCAGTTGCGTTGACGTTCTTGTGTCCATTCTGATAGACCTTGGTGGGAGTCCGGGAGTCCTTATGGGTGGGGGATAAGCCTCCTCCAGTCCCTCTGTTCCGCTCTGGGGTTCTCCCCTATTCTGTGCATATGACCACTTGTTAATAGACTGTTTGGGTCGTTCCTAATTCCCCTGTGTGTCATTTTAGCTTTTGCTGTTGTCTAATGCTGGTCTGGATCTATCAACTTTAAGATACTTATCTAGTTGCTGCAGGTTACACTACGTGGATTCCTAGCTTTTTCAAGGGAAATGAGAGATTTCTCTGTGTTCCCACCCAGTTACTGTGTATCGTAAGGAATTGGCATTATATTGGGAGTTACAATCATTCGGAACTTATGGAGTGAAACCATGATAGCAGCAGATTCGTCTGAGGGAGATTTACAGCCGTTGGAAATCTTTAGGGTTGCTTGGTGTCCCCAAAACGCTATAGCTTCAGCATGAAGCCGTCTTGAGCAGCATACAGAGAACCAATTTCTCAGGGCTCCCTGGCCGGGTGGCCAGCAGGCGAAGCCTGGCGCCAACTGGCGCACTGGCCGCCCTGAAGCAGCCTTCCGAGTGGGCGTGAAGACTGCTGGTTGCATTCTGGGAGATGAACTTGGCTGAGCCTGGGGACCCTGGCCGCCATGTTGCCAGGGGTCACGTCCCCGAGCGTCAGCCCCGCCCCTCTTCCTGGCCCGGGCTTGGGTCTAGCCACGCCCCTAGCGCCACTGGCCCGGGGGTCGGGTCGCTGTACCTGGGTTACCACGCTAGGCCCGAAAAGGGCCACGCGTGGGGGGTCCAGCCTCCCCGAAGCAGCCTTCCGAGTGGGCGTGAAGGCTGCTGGTTGCATTCCGGGAGACGAACTTGGCCGAGCCTGGGGACCCTGGCCGCCATGTTGCCAGGGGTCACGTCCCCGAGCATCAGCCCCGCCCCTCTTCCTGGCCCGGGCTTGGGTCTAGCCACGCAATAAGAATAAATTTCAATGACTATTTGAAAATATACAAACGTGAACTGAATATAATTTTTCAATTTATTCAGGTGAGCAAGTCGAAAAAATACTTTGTCACATCTGGTACAGATCTGATCCACTGCTCAGAGAAAGGCATGACTGGAGTGACTCACGTCCTTAAGATTTCCTTTTTAAGAGAATACAATTTGTTTGGCACTTTTAATTAGTGTAACTCAAAACATGCATATTTTTTCTCCTCCAGCTCTCTCACGCTGGAAGGACTCTTGCTGCGCAGATTCGCGCTGCAAGAAGGATCTAGAAACTCATGCTCAAACAGCATTTTGGTTCTGAGTCCACCAGTGCTGCCCCGTCCCCCGTCAGTACACAGCGCTGAGAAATCTCAAACATAAACTGCAGTAACCAGTCTAAGAAATCTTATGAAAAATCTTTCTAAAAATTATAAAAATGCTTCTAGAAATTTAACTTGTAAAATACAATTGACTTTAAACTAAAAAACAAAATTCCCAACTTTACAAGGCTATTCTTCAAAGCCCTTGTCACCTGATTATACTCTGTCGACCCTTTGGCCATATTCTGCATCATTTAGTGGCCACCTTTGACCTTTCAAGGAAGTCTTGCTACTATTTCTGAACCCAGTGTTTTCTTTGCCTTTGAAAAACCAATACAATTGTAGCATTAAGTTTTGCAAAACTTGTCTTAAAGGCCTATACAATTCTTATCTCCTAGTGCAGAAAAAGTAATCTTTTTTTAACAGGAAGAAATGACTAATTTGTCATAAATTATTATTATACATTAGACATGTCCATATCAATAATTCAAATGTAAACGTAACACTGGGAGGAAATGAGGAATCGAGACACAGACCACGGGGCGCTGAGCGGCCCACACCACTCCTCGCTGAGCCAGGCCACTGTGGCGAGTACACTTCTTACGACTGACACCCTTGATGTATATACCTTTGATCTGCAATATTAAATGTTTCAAAAATGGGAATCCAATGACACACAGAGCGTAAAGAAATCAAACTGAACCCAAACCAAAGACTTTTACCACCAGACAATGTTCCAGAAGCCATGGTGTCCAGCTCATCACCCTGTTTGCATCTAGAAGGAGGTTTCCAAAAATAACCCATATTTAACTTGTAACAAATTACCTAACTTTTATTCAGCTGATCCATACTTACAAACAGAATTTTACAGAAAATTCCAAAGTTCCCTCCCTTTGCCTCTTACTGAGCAGGCTGAGTGAATGTGATGCGCCGCCGCCGTCTTTGGAAAGCCTTCAAGTTCCACTTGCTCGGCTCCAGCATGTGTGGCCCGTTGTAGACAAACAACACCGTCATCTTCTCCGAGTAAGGAAGATTCTGCAGGAGCTATATTGAAACAGACAAAATGTCACTTACGCTCTTCTGAGTGTACATCTATGCATTCAAACGCGTATATCCTTAACAGGTGCTCTGAAGCTCTCCAACACAACCTTGCCGTGCTGTGAGCATCACCTGATGCAGTACCGTGGGAATCCAGCCCACAGCACTGATGCACCTCCCAGGCCAAGGGGGCTCCTCGCGCCTACAGCATAGCATGCGCCCTTCTCACGGGAACGCACTCCCCTCATCAGTACACGTGTTATTACGGTATTCTTAGTGCCTTTCCGGGAGGTGTCAGCTGATGGGTCAGCCCAGGGGAGACTGGAGTTACACTTTAGATCGCTTAGGGCCTACCTTTGGTGTAATGAAGAAGTACTGAGACGTGTTCTCTTTACAGGCAGTATTTACAATGATTTCAAATACTCTCCCTTCATTGATGGGGTCCATTCCCTAAACAAGGACAAAGACACTGAATGCAGTTAAACTTACTACAGCATACAGTAAGACTTAAAAACAAAAGAACCATTGCTCTACCTGGTTAATTTCGTCAACTACTCTGAATGGACACCTGTTCAGCTCTTGAAGTGCCATCAGGTACAGCATAGTAGAAACACTTCTTTCACCTCCACTTTGATGGTGAGGAGTTAATTCATGCAGCTGAGTACTACTGCGAAACTTGACTCTAATACGAATTCCGTATTTGTCATAGTCTTCCTGTAAAACATTGAAAAAGTGATGAAAAATGACAGTTTCTTCAGCTACTTTAATCCTTGCTGAAGAGACTGAATAATCAATTCCAAGAGCAGATGCAGTGGGCTTGGCAGCTGCAGATGCAGAATCCCAACTGTTCAACTTTATGGCCCCGGGAAGGCAGAAGGCAGCCCAAGTCGGCAGCCGGTGGGGAACCTGCACAGGGTCCAAGCTCCCGGCTTCGTCCTGGCCCAATCCTGACCACTGCAGTCCCTGGGAATGAACCAGCAGACACAAGAACTCTCTCTGTTTCTCTGTAACTGCACCTTTCAAATGAAAATTTCTATTTTTTAGAATTTTTGCTTTTTCATAACACAGTTCTACAGGCAAAGGGATATCCCTTTCCACTCTCCTCAAATAAGTTTTTTTTTTTTTAAGATTTATTTTTATTATCTTTTCATTGGAAAGGCGGATATACAGAGAGGAGAGACAAAGAGGAAGATCTTCCGTCCAATGATTCACTCCCCAAGTGAGCGCAATGGCCGATGCTATGCCGGACCGAAGCCAGGAGCCTCTTCCGGGTCTCCCACGCGGGTGCAGGGTCCCAAAGCCTTGGGCTGTCCTCTGCTGCTTTCCCGGGCCACAGGCAGGGAGCTGGAAGGGAAGTGGGGCTGCTGGGATTAGAACCAGCGCCCATATGGGATCCCGGGCGTGCAAGGTGAGGACCTTAACCACTTGCGCCACCACGCTGGGCCCAAAGTTTTTTTTTTTTTAATAGGAAAAAACAACTTAAAACTTAGCGGTACCAGCTCGTGTAAAGCAGTAAAATATTAGCCAAGCAGTTACGGTCCAAAAGCTGTAAAGATCCCATGGATCCACTCAGGCACAGCTAACACATTCAGAGTAGATCCCATGGATCCACTCAGGCACAGCTAACACAGTCCAGGTAGATCCCAAGGATCCACTCAGGCACAGCTAACACATTCCAGGTAGATCCCATGGATCCAGGCACAGCTAACACATTCAGAGCAGAATGTCTGGTTTGTAAGCCAGAGGTGAAGGCAACAAGCACACCTGGTACACCATGCTGCATGACACTGCAAAGCAGCTCTGGGTTCCACTGCTGAGGGCAGGTCTTCCCTGTGTCTTTGGTTGAATGCTAATCCCCTGCCCCATGGTGCCAGCAGCCCACTTCAGCACTGGTTCGGGCCCTGCTGCTTCCCTTCCAATGCAGCTCTCTGCTTATGGACTGGGAAAGCACCAAAGAATGGCCCAAGGCTTTGCCACGTTGCACCATGTGGGAGATGCAGAGGGTTACTGGCTCCTGGCCTCTGATCTGATCAGCTCAGGTCACTAGTTATGGCCATTTGGGGAGTGAACCATTGACTGGAGGATTATTCTGTCTCCCCGACTGTCCTTCTCTCTCTGTAAATTCTGCTTTTTGAATAGAATAAATAAATTTTAAAAAGCACATTGGTTTCCTAAGTGTATTTCAGTTATGTTAGCTAGCTTACAACTCTTCCTCCTTCAACAATGGTTGCTTTACAGAGTAATGCCTTTGTCCAACACAGATGAGCAGCCACTACTCAAAACAGAAACATAAGGAGTTACTAGTAAGGTATTAGTCACTGATTTAAAACAGGAAAAGAAAAAAAAATGACCCTAATGGAATCCTACAGGCATTTCTTCCTTTGAGTAATTTTCTAGTAAGCAAAGTCTTCAGAAACAAACGCAAAATAACTAAATAATTTACAAATGCAAAATAACTAAATAATTTGCTTTTAGTACATAATTAAAATTGCCTACCCAGAATACATTTCAAGTATAATTTTACCTCATTTTCTGTATGGAGATCCACTTCACCAGCACATTGCATAGAACTAAAAAAATTGCTGAATTTTTCATTAATTTTTTCTACCAGCTCCTTTAAAGGATTAAGCCACCTTTCTTTTACCTAAAAATAAAAGTAACATAAACATAATTTAAGGGAAGTATTGTATTACACTCTGTTAAAAAAAAGACTTCATATAGACTACATTTTGTTTCCGTGTTAACCTGCTCAATGAGTGCACACCTTTACCCCAGGAGCATTCACTCTATCTTGCATTATTCTATATTCTCGTACCATTAACAACAAACATGACAGAGAGAGACAAAAGCTAAACAATTACCTGGGAGATGCTCTCCCTGTATTTATCCAGTTCAATTCTCTTTCCCTGTAGTTCCTCAGTTAACTGCTCGATTTCTTCTTCTCTTTTCATGTATTCTTCAACCACTTGCTTTAACACAAATCCAACAAAGGACAAAATTATTTAAATTCTTACATAAATCCAAATATGACCTGAAGATGCCAATTGTGTTGCACTGTACGGATCCAATTAATATGTTCTTATTACACACTGCAAACGTCATTTCTATACTCTGGGAGGGGAGGAGGGAAAGCAGACATGGCAGGGTTTCAGGTCAGCCTAAGTATTCTTTTTGTAAAGAAAAAGCACGGAACACTGTGTTCCTTAGCAGGAATCTATTTAAAATTCTAATCGATTCAGATTCTGGCATTTAAAGCACATTGTTCCTGCTGTCTAGCTTATTATTACCAAGCGCTCTAGTACAGAGTGGGAGGCGAGCACTAGGGGAACCGTGTGTGCAGGTGACGTCAGCTACGGGGCGGGAGCACACAAAGAGGCATACTGTAGGATTCAGGCCCATGAAGCAGGATGCTCTTGATCTTTCTTCGGTCAACAAAGCATCAATTTCATCCAAGGTGTTTGGAAGATCTTGGAAAGTCTACACCAAAAAGAAAAAAGTTACTATAGATACTATAAGGAAAAGCAGTTCCATTCAAATAACTAAAATAAGTAACAATAACCTGCTGAATAAGTAGCTATCTGCCCAACTACATGCTAGCACTCAGGGAGACAGAGTCATTATAAGCAGGATCTTGTGCCTCCAAAAAGCTTAACTTTACTCAGAGAGAAGACCGAGTGGATACACTACACAGCACGGAAGGCAATGTGTTACTGGGGAGCATTAAGTCAGCAGGAGCTAACACATACTACAGAATCTGGGAAAGCAGAGCAGTCAAGGCTACAGGAGACTCAGGCGGTCAAGCAAAGCGGAGGGGCGAGCAGAAGTTGGAGAAAGAACGAGTACTGCATACCATGGGGGTGAGGAGCTGTGTCCATTTGGAATGGTAGGTACTTGCTGAATTGGTAGAATGGGTCCAGAGTATGTGGGGCATTGAAAGAGAGCAAGAAGTTAGAACTTGACACTGCACTTATGAAGAAGTAAAAAGCATCCTAAGAATCCAATGTGCCAGCAGAAAGTCACCACAGTGCTACCTTCTGAGCCCACGCCACAGAGACCAGTCGGAACAGAGCCTGTCCTGAGGGAAGGGCAGCACACACCGTTTTGCATAGCACAAGCAGCAACGTCCACGGACTACAAGACACGAGTCCCTGGAAAAGGCTGACACAGGACATTAACCTCTCGGTGTTTGTCGCCTTGTGGTGTATGTGTCCGACACACAGTTACCCTCACGGAACTCTGCTAGATACCTTCCATCACACACAAAAGGAACCTTCATTCCACTTGCCCACTTCCCACTGGAAGCAAGATCCACCCCTCCGCACTACCCGTTCAGCTGAAACACTCAGAGGATTTCTCTCCCTCAGCCTGCTCGCTTCCAACACCTCAACAGATCTCGTTGGCTTTGTCAATGAAAGCAACCTGAAGTATGTCAACTTCTCTCCAGGCCTTCATGGTTGCCACGCCAACCAATGAAACAATAAATTGTTGGTGGGCCAAGGAAATAACGTAGTGCACGGTGTCCTTTGTCCCACCCCACTCCGCTCTCCACACAGAACACCTTTGTCTAAACTCAAGTGTTAGTAAGAGCGCTCTCCTCCTCCCTCTGTGGATTCTCTTCATCTCCACGCGCCCCTCGAGGGTTTTGCTCTCTGTCTGCGCAGTTTTCATTCCCACTGAGACGGCCCTAACCTGAAACGCATCAGCAAACTCACTGCATGCCATTGCCTAACAGCCACACTGACTTCTCTCAACTTCTCACCCTGTCGCTCCTCTCCTTGGCATCTCGCACCTCGGAACATACCCTATTCGGCTTTCTGTGTTTTGGTCAGCCCCGTCCTCCTTACTAGAATGCAAATTTCAGTAGACGAGGAAATATGTCTGTCTCATTCAATATCTATTACACAGCAATAATCAATTTATTTAATGAAATATTATTTTCTAAAGTAGTAGAAGTTATCAAGGATGAATCACCCTGTATTCAGAAAAAAATAGCTATGATACTAAACTTTATTTATTTTATGCTTAACACAATGCACTTCACAAAAGATCTAGTGTTATCATGGGAATACATCCCACAGTTAGTTCTAGAGGCATCTACCGAGTCCCTGCTATGTCTCCCATCGCTCCAATCTTGGCTTCTTGGATTTAAGAATACGAAAATCATAATCTGCATTATTCTTTTTTCCAGTTGTTTTCATCTTTAGTAGAGACTTTATTATCTACTGAAATAGATATGTAAAATTAAAATAAAAAATAAAATACCAAATAGTTTCAAATTAACTTCTAATTATGTATCCCCTTTCTCCTGAGTAAGCACGGCGGCACGTTCACCTCCCCACGTGACAGACGACGCCCGAAGCCCAGGGTTCCTCACATCAGCTGGAATGCCGGCTGAAGGGCATGACTCCAGCTTGACTGAGTGCTATGTCGGAATAGAAAATACACCGGAAAAAACCTTTCTTTCCTCCTTTCTTCAGAGGTGCTACAGCTGAATATCCAGCCCCGCTGAACCCCCAAGTTCCTGAAAACCATTTTCACCTTTCCTCTCACCCCAGGTATCACTCAAATTTACCCAGGAATTTATAGCTTTGGGTGAAAAGCCCACTTTCCCCAAAGGAACTAATCTTAAGATATGTTTTTATAAAGTGAGTTCCGTGTTTTAAGACTTTTAGTATTAAGCAGTAAAAATAGTGGGCAAATGTAAATGAAATACATAAAATCTGTTAAGCAAAACTACTTTCCCCCACACTGAGTTGCCGTGTTTTAGCCGCGCTCACCGGGCCCTGCTCGGAGCGTCCACATCTGCCATACTTACTGTCTGGTACTCGGGGGACACAGTCTGCTCGGCACCCAGGTCGCACACCTGCTGGGCTCTCTTCATCAGCTCCTTGCACTTCTGCAGTAACCTCTGTCTGCTCTCATCCAGCTCACCATAACGCTGCTGTAGTAAGAACAAGAAATGTACAAGTTCAATGTCACAGGTAAATCAGAGCTATGCTATTACATCACCAAATACATCACTGAGTTCTGGTTATAATAATCATCAACACCATGCTCACGGGAAACCAAATATCAAATCATAAATACTTTAAAAGCTGATTTGTACTTAAACCTTGGAATATTGTAGCACACAGTAACCCAACTCTTGATTCCCTGAGATCTCTGAAGGGAACCTTCCGAACGCTCCCTAAGCCATGTTCCGTTCTGCTCTAACAAAGCCTCAGATGTGGCAGCTCAGAGGTGTCCAACGGCTGCCCACGCAGCTCCCCTGCACTGACCCACCTAGCCACGCCTTCACCAATGAACGGGCACCTAGTAGTGCCTGCACCACCTTGGACTGAGATGGTGAGGAAGGAGATCACACAGGACCCATGGCAAGGCAGGAAGTCACAGTCACTGCCAGCTCCAAGCCAGCTGCAGGCTCTCACTCACTGCCAGCTCCCAGCCATGGGCACCAAGGGGCAGAATCCATATAACTGGATGTTCTCCCATGGTTATGGGCACCAAGGGGCAGAATCCTCTTACTGAGATGTACTGAGATGGACATGGGCACCAAGGGCAGAATTCATTTAAGTGGATGTACTCAGATGGTCATGGGCATAAAGGGCTGATACTACTCAATGTGAGGCATTTTACTGCTCTGCCACCTGGTATGTTTATGGTGGGTTATATAATAAGGATTTTATTTTTTATTCTAAAAGTTATCCATGATATAAGAATATTACCTGAGGTATTATGCATAGAATATTGTTATGTCCCTACCAGGTCTGTAAGAGGTACTATCTACTGGGTCCCTATTGTAAATATTATTTAAATTCTCCTGTATTTCCTTCTCCCAAAGCACCTAACCTGAAGCAATATTCTTTTATTTATCCATAATATGTATGCACGGCAAGTCAGCAAACAATCTATTTTACCTTGCTTGTTCCCCTTGTTGCACATTTTAGAGTTCTGCTTTAGTTACACTGTCAGGCACAGTACAACACAGTACACATTTTATTGTCTCCATTAACTACCATTTGGCTCTACTTCTCAAGAATTAGCTTTGTTCCACAAAGAAGGTTCAATTGTTCTGCCAATTTGCAATGCCGGACCACTCCAGCACTCTCCCAATTCTCTGGAGTCCATAGGCTGCCTGCTAGCGTCCAGCACTGATTGGTGTGCTGAGCTTTCTATACTTAACCAAGGCCTCCTCCCACTGCAGATGAGAACATCCGGGCATCCTGATCTCGGGTTCTCTAACCTCCTCCTTGGTGATATCACCATAGCCTTGCTGCTACTACTGGGGCTGCTATAACTCACCCACTTCTATTTTACAGTTTCCAGCTGCCACACAAAAAGGAATTCAGTTGACTTTTATTCTAAAACTCATGAAATTGAGTGATAGCAGAGCCTTTGTCATTCACAGTCCCTTGGATCACATCTGAGTTTATGCTAAGACTATGAATCAAAATATCAGTGGACAATGGTGACAAAGATAAACGCTATGATTAAAGTGCTGGGTCACTGAAACTGTTATCAGTCTAATTTCATGAAATCTGGGAAAGAACTGGAACCAGACCTTAATCACATGGACAATGATCCAATCAAGCAGCCTGCATGATAGGGCCGCAACAGAATCCCTGTGCAACACAACTTGGTTGAGTGTCCTTGTTGGCTACACAGACGGGACAGGAGGGCTACACTTTGCTCCACGGGGAAGGGGCAGACTCTGCGCTTCCTCCTTCCAGGCTTCTCTGCATCTGAACAGTTCTGATTTGTACCCTTTATAACAAAGCTACAGTCCTTCACCCAGGGTGTTTCTGAGAATGTCATGGGCCTCTGGATCCACAGCCAGCTGGTCGGAAGTGCAAGAAGAGTCTGTGGCCCTGTGGACCTGCAGCTCCTCCCTCATTAGAGCAGTCTAAGATCTTAACTAGTCAAGTTCACCACTTAACTTCCAATGGTCAACATCGTAGCAATACTGTAAGAAAATGATGAGGAGGCCTTAAAAGTTACTTGTTGGTACATGCTGTCCGTTAATTTATGGATGTCAATAACGCTAACTGTATTTTCATTTTATGGAAATAATTTGAGAAATCCAAAGGATCTCATTACCAGTTCGTTCCTGGGTTCTAAATTAATCTGGTCTATCATACTTTCTTCCCGCTACACGCTATCTGATATTTATCAATTCACAGATATTAACAGATTCAATTGTCAAGGTTACCGAGCTGCTCTAATGTGACCTCAAGTTTACGTTCTCAGCAGCTGTATGCATTAAGTTTGTAAATTCAATTGCATACAACAATAAACTGTATTGCAAGTGGGGATATATATGAAGTGTTTTCAAACTGACCGGAAGCTTGAATCTCCACCAGAAATAAAAGCACACATCTTACCTCAGTGAGGCGTAGTTGTGATGACACAGCCATATAATCTGATTTTAATCTTTTCTTCTCACAGATCATTGTAGTATTTTGAAGACTTAAATCAACTTTTTGCATGTACAACGAAGTACAAATCTAAGTGGGGGGGGGAGGACATCCGTAATAGTTTTGTGTTTAAGAGTTATGAGAAACTTCAAAAATAAGTTAAATTATAAATCATGTAATCCACAAAAATGACATTTCCTCTCGTGAATGAAATTCTCTTATATAGCATTAAAGTAGAAGTCAGCAGCCATTGCCAGCTCCGGCCAGGGGCCAGCCCTCGAGCCAGCAGCTGTACAGCCAGGGGCCCAACCGGCAGCTTAATCTGCACTACCACAAAGGCAACTCTGACAGAATCTTCCTGCTTTTTAAAAGTTATCTGGAATAAAATAATCTAATCAACGCTTTTAATCTAATGAGAAAATTTCAGTAACTGAGCAAACTAAAACTGATGACAAAAATTTCTCACCTATATAACTAAAACACCAAATTTCTTCATCACAATCTTCCCTCCAATAAGGAATAAAACATCTCTCAGGGACTACCACTGTGGCAGAGTAGGGTAAGCCACTGCCCGTGATGCCAGCACCCCATGTGGGCAGCAGCTGGTGTCCCAGCTTTGTTCTAACTCTCCTGGGAAAGCAGCTGAGGATGGCCCTCCCACATACGTGGTAGAGCTGGGAGAAGTTCTGGGCTCCTGGCTCAGGCAAGGCCAGCCCACCGGCCAGAGTCATGCAGCCATTTAGGGAGTCAATCTGCCGACAGAGTGCCTCCCACCCTGTCTCCGCCATTCTCTCTCTCTTGCTACTTTTAAAATAAATAACTAAAGTTAACTTTTGAAAAAAAAAAAAAAAGACCAACAAAAAAATAGATTTGACTATCTGAATTACTTGCAATAAAAAATTGCTAAAATCAAGAAAATGTCCCTTACCTTCATTAGGTTTGTTAATTCAGCAACAAGTTTTGCCTTTTGAATATTTATTTCTTTGATTTTGGTGGCCGCTTTTTGTTCTTCCTCTTTCAGGTTGCAGGTATCCTGTTCCATCAGCTTTAAGCTGCACAACAGACACAACATTGAAGGGTTCAGAGTCAGACATGATTACAGACGCTCAGGGCCCACAGCTCTGGGCAGCGTTAGACAGTGTTCAAGCCTGCTCCAACGGCAGTGCCACTGTCAGACACGGACAGCAGTCTCCTATGCTTCGGTTTCCTCATCTGTGGACTGCAGAAAGTAAGAGTACCTCCTTGGGCCTGAAGTGCTAGTCCAGCGGCTAACGTCCACACCTTGCAAGTGCCGAGATCCCGAATGGGCACTGGTTTGTGTCCTGGCGGCCCCACTTCCCATCCAGCCCCTGCCTGTGGCCTGGGAAAGCAGTCGAGGACAGCCCAAATCCTTGGGACCCTGCATCCCTGTGGGAGACCTGGAAGAATCTCCTGGCTCCTGACTGGCTCAGCTCCAGCCGTTGCAGTCACTTGGGGAGTGAACCAACAGACGGAAGATCTTTCTCTCAGTATCTCGTCCTCTCTGTATATCTGACTTTCCAATAACAATGTAAAAAAATAAATAAATCTTAGAAAAAAAATTAAGAGTACTTTCCTATGGGGCTGTGAAGACAACAACATACTCAGTACAACGGCTAGCCCAAAACTAACCAATGTAAGCCTTCTCTGTTGTTACTATGAAACACAGCCCTGATCAACTAGGTAAAAAATGTAATTTAAAAATATTAGCTTCCTTTTGCAAAACATTAATTTACACAGAAGCAGAAGGGACTCGGGGAGGGAAGGGATAGAGAGTGATGGAATGATTGAGGACAAGGTCATCCCCAAGTTTACTGGCCAAACACCTGCAAAGGCCAAGAACAAAGCCGACCGAGTGTTAACCAGGAGCTGAGACCTGGTGAGCCGACCGAGTGTTAACCAGGAGCTGAGACCTGGTGAGCAGCCAGCTACCCTCCGCCTTCCCGAGTCTGCATCAGCAGAAGGCTGGGCTCCACGCTGACCAAGGCTCTCAGACGTGAGGTGGGGCAGCGCCCGGGCTAGCACGGGAAGCTGGTGTGCAGGGCGGAGGATGGAAGCAGTGATAAACGTGAATGACAATGCAAGAAACACGCGAGGACTGAGCGAGGCGAGAGCTGGAATGCACCGAACAAGACAGAATCTGAATAATCATAAAAGCTAGTCTAAAAAAACCCCTTGAACTAGTCTTGAGAGTAGTGCTAGGAAGTCCTGCCAGAGACCAAAGTGAACAGAGGCAGGAAAAGCGCAGTGTGTGAGAGCAGGTGCTTTAAACAGCTTTCCTGCAAAAATGTACAGTGCTTCTCCAGAAAGGCTATGTGCTTTGTACAAGACTTAAGAGAAGTAAATGATTAGTTCAAATTCAAGAAAAAAGTGTAAAGTTGAAATTAATTCTAGAAAGTTAGATTTGCTATGCAACCAAAGTACATAATTCATGCTTTGAGTAAGAGTTAACAGGCAGGCAGAACAAAGTGAGCATATATCCATTCAAACCAATGAACGGCCACCTGTGACTAAAGGTATGTGTCCTAATCACCATGTTTATAGAACAGACAAGCAGTTACAAAGCAGTGACAACCAAAAGGACTGAGCTGTGTCATGACAGGATATGGGAAAGGCATCGAAAAAAGTCAGAGTACTTTTCCCTATACGACAAACTCTACTAGCTCTTATTCTATCACATACATTCCAATTTCTGTAACATAGCTAAGTTCAAAACCCTATTCTACAAAATCAGCAAAACCTTCTATCCCTTACTGCTTTCCTCCAGAGCTGGCGGCTTTGTCTGCACCTGCTTCCTACCATTTCAAACTCACTGGGCACGGACACGCAAGCGCAGTGCACAAAGCCCTAGGATGTCCACTGGCGTTTCAGGGCGATCCGTGAGGCTAGGCCTGCCTTAGGCTCCCCTCTCACTGTGCTCTGTGTCCTGGCCAGTAACAGCACAAGGCAAAGCTAATCAACAGAGCAGGATCACAGCGCAGCAGCAGCCACTGAGCCCTTCGTCAGCACGCACTGGGAGAAGCATCTTCAGTGCTTCCTTCTAACAGCAAGCCAGGACCGCCTGGGGAGCAGCTGGGGTCTGCCTGGGGAGCAGCTGGGGAGAGCCTGGGGAGCCGCTGGGGGACGGCTGGGGGACAGCTGGGGAATGGCTCTCCAGGACAAATGCTGGGCTGAGCGATTTGGAAGCTGCATTAGAAGCTTCTCCTAGAATACTATCTCTACTTGAGAAAATGACAACTAGATAAGTCAGAGTGTTTGGTCATTTTTGTTTTTCCAAGAAGAGATGAAGTGAGCCTGTCACTTCAACGAACAGAGCTGCTAATATTTATTACCACTGATTAATTCAATCTTTTAGATAAAAACCAGAATTCTATAAAATTTGTTATCTGACACAGAAAGCTCAACAACTTTCCAACTTAACAATTTTGATGGAATCATTTATCCACATGCTTTAAATAATATTATAATGCAGGATGTAACAAAAGCATTATGGGTAAAACATTCACTTAGGGGCTTCTGTTGGCTTAGCACCTCCTAGTTGATATGCTTCTTCCTTTACACCATAAGGGTGCCAGCTCGTGTCCCAATTGCTCCACTTGCCTTCCAGCTCTCAGCTCGTGGTCTAAGACACTCGATGGCCCAAAGCCTTAGGACCTTGCACTCATATGGGAGACCCGGTAGAAGCTCCTGGGCCCTAGTTCATATTGGCTCAGCTTTGACCCTCAGGGCCACATGGGGATTAAACCAGCAGATGTGAGATCTTTCTCTCCTCTTTGTAAATCTGTCCTTCTAGTAAAAATTAAAATACATGTTAAAAAAAAGACAGATCGCCATTCACGTCGCATGGAAGCCATCACTGTGGCACAGCACATGCAGCTGCTGACTGCAATGCTCACGTGCCACACTGGAGCACCAGCCTGAGCCGGGCTACCTGCTTCTGCTCCAGCTTCCGGCTAACGTGCCTCGGGGGACCGTGAAGATGCTCCAAGTTACTGCGACCGTGGCGTCCATGGCCCAGACTTGAATGTTGCAACCATCTTGGGGGTGAATGAGCATACTGAAGAACTTCATGCTCTCTGTCCCTGCCTCTGTCACCATGCTTCTCAGATAAATAAATAAATCTTTTCAAAAAATGTAAACCACAATGGATGCTAACATAAGTCCACTGACATGACTTAAGATTCCATACTGTAATTAAACTTTAACAAACTATATTTTCACAAGTTTTGTTGTGATGGTAAAAGAGTAAATACAGCTATCTAAAAGGTCTCCACAGTATTCCTCCTTTTCATAATGGCAGCTCTGTGTGAGGGCTCAACTCCTCCATCTCACCGCACACCGGACACACCACACACTGAACACACAGGCAGCTCCGGGAAACCTCCAGCCCCCACCTGAGGATTGCTGCAGAAACCTGACACAGTTCCATTCTTTGGACAACACTTTTGGTACAGTTATTTTTCGTAACTATTTTCTGTTAAACACAATAAGTTTACTATTTTCTGATAAATGAGCACTACCTTGGACATTGTGGTAAACAGCAACAGCTGCAATCCATAGAAGCAGGATTTGAGATCTCCATTCTTTTAGGCACATAAAGGTGCCCAAGGACTGAGGAGCTGACAGCAGACAGCACCACTCGACACCCCTCTCGCCTTGACATACTGACTAAAATCACGTTTACAATCATGGGCAGGACGAGCAGGGTTTAATGAAAAACTACTTCAACATTAGTGTGGATGTGGTCAGGCACCAGAGAGACGACACTGCGCTCAGGGTTTCGCACGCTCCCCACACAGTCCGCAAAATACCTTCCCTGCTTGGACTTGATCTTCTGCTCCAGCTGCCTCTTCTTGGTCTTTCTCTCAAGCAGCCCCTTCTTCTTCTGTCTCAGGTCATTATCTCTGCATTCCAGGAGCTTGCTTTTCTCACACAAGCCAGTCAATTCTGACTCCACAGACTGCAACTTCATAGTAATTTCCTATGGAAATTCAAAACTGTTAGTACATCTGAAACACAGCTCACATGTGTAACAGCCCAGTCAAATTCACCAACCTTTAGCTGCTCCTCCAAATGCCTCCTCTGCTCCAGGTCCACAGTCACGGTGAGGAACTGGGCCTCTTTCAGGGCCGTATTACTGGAAATAAGCTTGTTCGAATAGAAAGATGTTTTCACCACATAGTTTTCTTCTGCTGTATAAAATTGTTGCAGTCGAGTTTCTTGTATTACCTACAATGCAAAACAAGCACTGACGTTAAAGTACATGTAATAACAATTAAAACATGTTTTAAAGGACTAAAGAATTACAAACACAAAGCAGGTTTAGTTCAGAGTCTAGATAAGTACGAAGCACTCTAGATACACGTTATGCTTTCAAGCACCGCTAATGCCATCACTGAGACAACGGCGGGAGCCCGTACTCCTCGTGCACGCTCTTCATTTCTACGGCCCAAACATGCAGCTTCGCAAGCACTTCCCATATATTTTGTTAACTACTTAATGGAAACATTTTTCATGCGAAGGAGATTTAAAATTGTTTGAATTTTTTCAAATCTTTTAGGAGTTTTGTAGCGTAAAATATAATCTTTTTTTAAAGATTTATTTATTTAATGGAAAGTCAGATATACAGAGAGGAGGAGAGACAGAGAGGAAGATCTTCCGTCCGATGATTCATTCCCCAAGTGAGCTGCAACGGCCGGTACTGCGCCAATCCGAAGCCGGGAACCAGGAACCTCTTCCGGGTCTCCCACAGGGGTGCAGGGTCCCAAAGCCTTGAGTCATCCTCAACTGCTTTCCCAGGCCACAGGCAGGGGGCTGGATGGGAAGTTGCGCAGCTGGGAAACGAATCAGTGCCCATATGGGATCCCAGCACAAGCAGAGCGAGGAGTTGAGCCGCTAGGCTACCACACCAGGTCCCACTGCCTTCCATTCTAAACTACAGTTTTTCTGCAAGATAATCTGGAATGTATGAATCTGACATAGGTTTACACAGGATTATTAAGCAAAGCAGAATCTAAACAGTACTCAGTTATCTTAAAAGACATAAGTACCCATTCTTATCTCTATATCCCTCCTATCGTCAAATATTAGCCAAGACTCACTATTGGTGTCTTATTAAAAATAGCAGGATAATATACTTTTAAAAATTCCTGGCCACTTCAGGCTGAACTTTAAGTAAGATAAGGCGTTTCAATAAAACAGACTCGTGTCAGTGAGCCAGTGCCTTCCTACCCGCTCGATCTGTTCTCTCGTCCTTTCGGTTCCCACGGGGACTTCATGGATGTGATACTGGTAGCAAAGGTAGCTCATGACCAGGTCTGGTGCATCGAACAGCTCTCGTAGGTAAGAGATAAACCCGTATTGCCTGAAAAAGTGAGACTCAGTTTGACTTCAGTTCTTGAGAAATCAGAAAAAAAGCCAAGACTGAAAAGTGGCCACAGCTTTTTAAATATTTAAATACATTTCATATTATCCACCTTCTTACCAGAGATGCCTAAAACATTTGTGATTGCCAAATAGTAAATTGCTTTTTTTAACTTCTTCTGTTGCTTGTATATTTTGAATTCCTACTTAGACATGGAGCTAAGATAACAATTTTTAGTTGGTCCTTTAGAAATTACTTAGCTTTAGAAAGCAATGATTTATCACTTCATTTTCCCATTAGCTTACCAACTATTTTTCTGCTATGTAGTAAACGGTTCAATATAGTTTTGCTCGACACCTCCATCATACACGGACACTAACTACACACCAGGAGGGCGCGTCTACACGGACACTCATGCTCTTGGGTACAAAGTTTTCTTTTTTTAAAAGCACTACACCTTATAATAAACATATGCGAGAAAGAATTTATTCAGACATATTTAAAAGACCAAATGATTTAATACTCACTTGAGTTTGTTGAGCGGTCTCGAGGGCAGCCTGGCTGTGTGTGAGCTCCTGGGAGCAATGACAGCATTCACTATTAGCTTTTTATTGTCACGGACCTGAGGAATGAGAAAGGCACACACTGGGACACACGCCCTCCAGAGGCAGGAGGTCTGGGCAGCAGCTGTGATCCCCCAGTGAGACCTGTAGCCCCCTGGGAGTGCATGGTTCAAGTCCTGGCTCTGATCCAGTTCTCTGCTAACGTATACCCTGCGCGTGCTGATTCACGTGTCTGAATCACTGTCCCCCTTGGGGGCAAGCTGGACTGAACCCCTGGGTCCTGGCTTTGGTCGCTGCAGTCCCAGCTACTGTGGGCACTTGAGAAACGAACCAGCAGTTGGGAGATTAAAGTTTGTCTATATCTCTCAGGCTTTCAAATAAAGAAAGAAACAGAGGAAGAAAGGAAGACGATTTCCAAAGTTACTATATTCCTACTGCTATTCATGGGACAATCAGAAATTGGACCATTGGATATTTGATGGTAATGTTAAGAAACTTACTGTGATACGATACTGTAACTACATTTTTTTTTAAAGTTCATTGCTTTCAGAGGTATATACTAAGATACTTTCAGATCAAACAGAATGAGACTTACTTCAAAATGATACAGAACAGAAATGGCCCAAATAATGGCAGCTCATCTTGCACTGAGCTAAACTTTTTACAAATTCCAGACCTTAAGAAAAGTTCTAATTTTATTTACGTGAAAGGTAACAAGATGAAGGAGACACCCAGAGAAAACACACAGTTCACCTGCTGGTTTTACTCCCCAGGAACAGTCACATCTGAGTCAAATTCAACCTGACCTCACACACGGGTGGCAGGGACCCACGTCCATGAGCCAGTGTCTGCAGACTCCCAGGGTAAAATTTAGTCAAGAAGTTGGAAATGGGAGCCAAGCTGGGACTTGAACCCAAACATTTTGACAAGGAATCCAGGAGGCATCTGAAGTGCTGGGCCAACAGCCAAGCCTGGACAAATCTTTAAAGACATCATCTGAAGTCATCAGAGATGCCAGAAACATACGCTGATGGTGGAGAGAGGCGCCATCTGCGAGAGAACGACGCGAGCTGAGTTTATGCGCCACATCAGGAAAAGGGCAAAGAGCAGAATGACAGACTCAGGACTGTTTATGAAGGCCTACACTGCCGTAATAATACGGGGGAACCCGCCAAGGGGAGGGAAGTTGGGGAGGAAGAAAGGAAATCCCAGAGCCTATGGAACTGTATCATTAAATGAAACAAATTAAAAAATAAGGAAGCAAACAAAAAAGAGGTTATATGTTTGAGAATTTCAGCGAGAAGGAACAAAAGAGAATTAAAGAGAAATATCCAGTATGAGAAACAATGCCGAGAGATCCAAGAGACTCAGAAAAGATTAAATAGGGAAAAAAAAAATGTACTGGAAAAGTTAGACACATTGAAAACTTTTCTCCTGTTTGCCAAATTTGACAATACGAAAGGAAAGGGGCCAGTGATACGGCCAAGTAGGACCACCTTCACCTGCAGCACTGGTACCCCAGGTGAGCAACAGTTTTGAGTTCCAGCTGCCCCACTTCCAACCCAGCTCCCTGCCAATGCTGTGAGCAAGCAGTGAAAAATGGCCCAAGACTTTGGGAGACCTGGAAGAAGCTCCTGGCTCCAGACTTGCCCAGTTCTGGCTGCTGCAGCCATTGGGGACAGAACTGCTGAGAGAAGATCTGTTTCTTCTTTGCAGATCTTTCATTCTTTCCTTCCTTTTCTTCTGGTTACTCTGCATCTCAAATCATTTTTTGTAAAAGCCAAAAGTTCAAAGCCCATTTAAAAATACCTAACTATACTATGTAACAGCACTGCTCTGAATCCACCAGCCTCTGACGTGGCCACCAGCCCCTGGGGTCACAGAATTGGAACTTCTGGCCTCAGGTGTCAGGCAGCACACAGACCGCCCTGACGGCTACAGCAGCCTTCAGCTACCAGCAGTATCTGCCACACAGATACAAGACTCTCATTCTTTGAAAGGAAGTTCCACTTACATTACTGTGAAATAACATCAAATAGACTGCCCCTTTAAAAAAAACTGAGCTCAATTTAATAACTTCCAAAGAGATGTGCAAAACCAAAGGCACATCACTGCAGTGTTTCCTTCTCTTAAAGCAACGGGCCAGAATTATTTTCCATACTAATTTCAAATGATTATTTTCACATGTTACAGATGCTAATGGGCTAGTTTGCTTTTACAGAATAAGTCCATACCCACATCATGGCAAAGAGGAAAGAACAGAGCAGAACTGACTGATGTGCACACAGAGGTCCAGCAGTGATGCACCACCTCTGCTGGCTCTGCTCAAGGTAGATTCGAGTACTGAGAAGTGCCAGGTGAACAAGTGTCAGGTTGGTGAACTTGCCTCTTTGAGGAAAACTTCCATATCTTCTCGACTCTCAAATACAAAGGTTCTCAAGTCATTTGATGAAATATGATTCTCAATATACTTGGCATTTTTATTATCTTTCATATTGATCTACAAAAATAAAAAAGATAAGTTACCTGCACGAAACAAAATCAATCAACCATGCTCCCCTGTAAGTCAGACGTAATTAATTAGATTGGCGCATAATGAAAGGGAAAGCAAAAAAAAAAAAAGCCAACTTGGTGTACCTAAGGGTCCCTGGAGAATACGCCACCCGAAGGCGCGCCCGCACACGTGACCAGGTGCTGCGGCTGGACCAGCATGTGAGGCATGGGACTCTGATACTTTCTAAGACATAACTTGAGCTCCTTTCTGCTCAGCTCACTCAACACCAAAAGCATTCCAAACGATGACACAAGAGTACAAGCACTTTTCATTTTTGCCAAATTTTAAACATTTTTTTTTCTTAATCTCCAAGATAACTTCAGGTTTTACAAAATGTTTTCTTCTTTTTACTTAAAAGCCAGAGTGAGATCCATGCATAGAGCGGGAGAGGGTGAGAGAGGCAGAAACAGACTCACTTCTCAAACCAACGAGCAGGGCAGGACTGGGCAGGACAGCAGCTCTACCCAGGAGGCTTGCCAGCTCCACTGGGACTGAGGCCTGCGCACCTTGGAGCCATCACCTGTCAATGTCTGCATATGAGGAGCAACGCTACTAAACGTGTCACCAGCTCAGGAGACACCGTCTCAGAGAGAGTACTACCAACGATTTGGTGCGGACCGGTAGCCATACGCTGAAAAGCAAAGAATGAGAAAGCCCCACCAACAGAGGCACACAAAATTGCTAACTGTGGAATTTTGAACAGTTATTTATTTCTATTAGAAAGTCATAGACAGTGGTGGGTCTCAGGACGGGGCGTCTCATGCCTGGATCCCGGACGGCTGCCATGGGCACATGGTGAGCCGTGTCTGGGCGGCCAGTGCGCCATTGGTGCCAGGCTTCGCCTGCTGGTTGCCCCGCTGGGTAGCTCTGGGGATTTGGTTCTTTGAGTCGCTGCTTAATTAGCTCCAGGTTGAACCCATTGTGATTCTCGGACCTGAAACAGGCAGTAACTCTTCCTTTGTAAAATTTGTAATCACTAATAATGCTGGGCACCAAATACCAGTCCATGCAGAAGCCTGGGCTTGGGGCTTGTCCTGCAAAAGTAGCTCTAATGGCTGGCTAATGTGTCAACTGGTAGGGAACAGAGTAGATCTGGTATGAATGAGCAAACCTTAGCCCACAAGTAAAACTAGAAACCAGGAGGGAACAAAGGTCATGCCAAGCTAGGCTCTTGTACCTACTGGTCTGCGGGAGCCAGGGACACGAAGCCACAGTGTCTAAGGCAGAGGTCGGGACAGGTGAGGAGCTGTGCCAAGCTGAGTCAGAGCAACCACTGGCATGCGAGTGAGCTATGGCTGGGAACAGACCCGGTTGGGGAGCAAAGGGGACAACCCTAGCTGGGCTGAGGTTCCCACAAAGAGGCGCGTGGCCTGGAAGGGGGGGCTGCGTTCTGATCTGGATACAGTTGCAGTCTCCCTTGGCACAAGTGTGGACTGGGATTGGATGCACCGAACCAGGCTGGACCCCGACTCCCCCTGGTGTTCTGGAGGACCAGGGCAGATGTGTGATAGACTAGGCAAGGTCGCAAACCCCTACTGAGCCATGTGTGAGCCATACGTAGGTATGGACAAACCATGTCTGGGCTGGAACATCCAACAGCAAGAACCAGATTGGGTGGAAGGCCAGTCAGGAAAAGCCACAGTTCCTGCTATGACAGGAGGTGGACTGAGTAGGGTTGGCTCATGGACCCACTGGTAAGCGTGTAACCTGGCATTGGGAGAGGTTCTGATGGAGGAGCCTGGGCAACTCCTCTGGTAGGACACAGACCCGGCAGGTCAGCGCAAAAAACATGACAGGAAACAGCCCAGAAAAGGCCATGGAAAGCTACCCACTGGCATACACTTGGCAGACGTGGGGGCAAGACCAGGCTGAATCTGTCCACGTCATCCACTGGCAAATCCAAGCACCAGTGTGGGTCGACCCAGGTTCGGTCGCGACAAAGACTAGTGCACAATATGGAATGCCGAGGTGAGGTTGCCTGTACCGGAGGGGACCGCAGCGTCCAACCAGCCTGAGAACAAGAAAGGAAGTAGGCAGAGCCAGCAGGTGAATAAGGGAGGGTTCCTTTGCAGGATAGCTACTTCCGCAGGAGAGCATGGGCTGGGATGGGGGCAGACCAGACTAGGCAGTGCTACCACACCTGTGCGCCTCATGTGGACTAGATTAGGGAAAAGCCAGGCTCGGCGGATTATTCCTACTGGTACAAACAGAATTAAAGTGGGCGAGGTTTGTTTGGGCAGCATCAACTGGAATCTGGGAGTGGGAGAGGCCTGGGAGGGTAATAGTGGGCTCATCCCTCTTGGGTTACCACTTCCACGAGAGGACACAAAACTAAGATAGCGGCTGGGGTGGGATGGGGTGTGGGACAGACTGGATTACTGCTACACTTACTGACAAACCAGGGTAGGGGCGGTCCTGGTGGGGGTTATTGTGGGTCGCTCCAACTAGGCTGCAGCTCCCACTGGTTTAGGTGAGGGCCAAGTATGTGCTGGGCAGAACCAGGCTGGACTGCAACACCCATTGGTTCCAGTGGAAGTCGGGAGTGAAAACAGAACCAACCCACAATTACAACCACCAGCTGATTGGAGCGATGGACGGTGCCAGGCCCTGTACTTGTTAGCACATACAAGAAGTTTTTTTGGAGATCTTCCTAATCTAAATGCTGGACTCAGAACCCTAACGAAGAAAAGAGAGAAGACAGAACGGGTCAACCAACCATCTCAGCTATGATGGACTATGTCAATCAGTGGATTTTTCAAAGACCTCATAGTGCTTGGAGTGGCAAGATTGACAGTGATTCATAACTGTTCAATATCAACCACTTGAGCAAGAACCTCAGAGCATGCCCTACACCCGGGACTTGGGGAGGGTGGGAAATTGGGTGGGCCTTCTCCCTTAATACCCCCCTTTTAAACATGAAGGTAACAATATGGAAAACATACTAGTATTATCCACTTTCCTGTAGCCCTTGAACCTTCTTACTCTAACTAAGTATGTAAAGAATGTCAAAATAAATTTTATTAATATAAAAAAAAAAGAAAGTCATAGACAGAAAGTTCTTCCACCCACTGTTTCACTCCCCAAGTGGCAGCAGCAGACAGAGCTGAGCGAACCCGAAGCCAGGAGCCAGGAGTTAGAACCTCTTCCGGATCTCCCACAGGGGTGCAGGGTCCCAAGGCTTTGGGCCATCCTCGACTGCTTTCCCAGGCCACAAGCAGGGAGCTGGATGGGAAGTGGAGCAGCCAGGATTAGAACCGGCGCCCATATGAAATTGCAGTGTGCCCAAGGCAAGGATTTACCTACTAAACTATCACACCGGGGCCAAAGTGCAATAGTTAAAGAGAGAAGTTTCTGGGGTCAAAATCACATCCTTTCCAATCCTGTATGTGCTATTGACCAGGCAGTACTGCAATCCCAGAAAGCTTCAGATTATTCCATCTGTGAGATGGACACAGGAAACTCATACACATTACAGGACTAAATGTGGATGCGTTGAGACAAAACAATAAGAAACAGTAATAATAAAATTTTAAAACTGCACATAAGTGTTAACCAATATTAAGGAAAAAAATTTAAACCCAAAATGCACCATGATTTAAATATAAACATTGAATATGCAGTGTTTAATCAATTTTATTTTAGTACATTACTCTACTGAAAGGAACAATGCAAATGCAACAGAATGGGAGTGGGTATTTACTATCATCAAATGGGTAAGAGTGACCCCAAAAGTAACCCCCACGTGACTGTCAGAAGTCACCCAGAGGCAGAAAGAGCGAGAGCAAGCCCTGGCCTAGTGGTCTCTTGCACAAGCACCCACGCTGGCTAGGCCGGGCCACACTGAAGCCTGCAGCTCAGATCTGATGGTGTGGAGGGATCCAGCATTCTCCAGGATCTGCTCTGGCAGGGGGCTGCGGCCCAGACCTCCCCCTAGACTCTCTCACCGTGACATCTGACACAGGCTGCCGAAGCAGCTTCTTACATGCTTCCTTCTCAGCTATGGGACCTGGCTGTCGTCCTTTAAGCTGTGCCAGTGCATTCATCAGAGACGCTCTGACGTGCCAGCATACCCAAGGCCCTGTCTTCTGTAAATGGTCTACCCAGTCAATTGATGGTAGACAGTCCTCAAGAAGTCACCTGAGCAGGTGTCACTTGGGCCACTGGCCAGATGCAGTTCCCACTGGACTGACTCACATTTTGTCCCAAAGCACCCACTGTCTGGTCTGCCACCCTGAAGGGCGATTCAGCTATGTTGTTGGTTATGTGGCTTCCACTTTCCAATGCCACCTCTCCTAAGTGAACAAAGTATAAGCCCAAGTTCCAACTGACAAACTAGCAAGGCACAGACAAATGCATCTAGTAGATCACTCAAGATCATCTGGTGGCTGATATTTCACAATTTTTAAAATGAAAATGTTGTACACATCTGATTCTGCAATGTCTTATGTTTCATAATGTCATACATGACTTTATATCAGTGGAGACCTGTAACAACATTTACTGGTTGCATGACATTCTATTATAAGCATACAGAATAACTTATTCAACTAATCAATATCTTTGTAAATGATCTTTTGCCCTATCATTCTATTTTTATAAACACCATGAGGAGTCTACATGTAAATATATCTGCATATCCTTCCAATTCTAGAGTAGAACTGGTAGAAATAACTCATGGAGACAGATAGCTAACTGACAAATTATACAGTAACATTCTAACTGGGCATATTACCAACTGCCCATGGAAACAGCAGCATCTCAAGCAGGCAGTGAGATCAGGAGTTACAAGGGTAGGGAAGGAAGGGAGATAGGGATTACAGAGGTGGGGGAGGAAGGGAGATGGGGGTTACGGGGGTGGAGGAGAAAGGAAGGGAGATGGGGGTTACAGGGGTGGGGGAAAAAGGAAGGGAGATGGGGGTTACGGGGGTGGGGGAGAAAGGAAGGGAGATGGGGGTTATAGGGTAGGGGAGGAAGTGGTAGGGGAGAAAGGAAGGGAGATAGGGTTACAGGGGTGGGGAGGAAGGAAGGGAGATGGGGGTTACAGGGTAGGGGAGGAAATGGTAGGGGTGAGGAAGGAAGGAAGGGAGATGGGGGTTACAGGGTAGGGGAGGAAGTGGTAGGGGAGGAAGTGGTAGGGAAGGAAGGAAACGGATGGAACAATCAAGGAGCAGCCCATTGAATAGCAGAGTACCTCTCTTCATCTCCAAGATTCAAGTGTAGTTTAAAATGTATACATGTCAGCTACCAATACGACCCCGATGGCAGGCCACTGCCAAGAGATCCAACCAATGACAATCAACAACATGAAGCTTTGAATTATTATCTTCTGGTTGTCATTGTGGAAAATATCTCTTCACAATTACCTTTGTATGCCTTATACTGATTACAATATTTTTACAAGATATCTTCTTCTAATCCTTATCAGATCATAAACAATGTCCACATATAAAAGAGAAACTTTCTTTTTAATCTAGCAAGAATATTCTAACTGTGCACACTGAGCAACACAATATACAATGGATAACAATTTTACTGATACGATTTAACATAATAAAACTTAGTAGAATTAGTTTTCATAAAGTATACAATAAATGTATTATAGAAAATGCAGCTTTTCATAAATCCTTCATGAATTGTTTTCAAAAGAAAAAAAATCATGCTGCAAAAATAATTCTTAAATCATTTCAGGGTAAGTTTTATCTAATATCAGTTTCAAAAGAACGTGGTTTTCCACTTTTTCGTCTCTTTATTTGGACAAACTTGCTTTTCATCTTACTAAAACATGGTTACACCCATCAGCTGCCTCCCCGAGTACAGTTATTCTCTCACGACTCTATCATCATGGTTACACCCATCAGCTGCCTCCCCGAGTACAGTTATTCTATTCTCATGACTCTATCGTCGAAAGCTAACAAATGTTTAATGATGTTAATAAATCATTGATTTCATTTTACAAATCCTCATTATTTTCTGATGGGCAGAAGGCTGTCTTTCTATTCTACACACATCTCTTTTCAACATTTATTCGTGGCAGCTTCCTTCAGTCAGGTTCTGTCCGAATGCCTCCCACAGCACCGAGCGTGACTGGCTCACTGCCCTCCCGCCAGCCCCACACCTCTTTCTCCGAAAGTTCACTGCTTCACAGCAAGGTGCCGCCCGCACAAGCTCACACACAGACTAAGCACTGTGCCACATGCTGTGATGTCTGCTAGCAGAAAACCAGGGTATCAAAAGGACCAAGAATTCTTAAGACAATACAATCTGTAATGACAAGACTTTTCTTACCGTGAGCATGATGGGCTCACACACCCTCTGCTTGAACTTGTCTCTGTTGCTTCTCAGCCATAAGATGGCGTCGTAGGTGTCACGGTACCTCTGTCTCAGCTTATCCTCCTTCTGGTTCATAAGATGATCAAAATGCAATATATGATCGCTCACATCTGCAGTGAGAAAAACACGTTTCTCTGAAGGCCTTAATCGGTAAGATAACCCGCTAATAATGTTAAAGAATATTGCCGGAGTCCAGCTCCAGCTGAGTTCAGAACTCGCGAAGGGTGCATGGATGAGACGCAAAGAAAGAAAGAGACCAGTAGGAACTGATCGTAATGGGCGACGCACAAAAGCTGTCCGCTTTATTTATACAAAATCAGTCAAACTCTGGCTCAGGCTTTTTTCGTCACGGTCAAGTGGGGGTTTCTAAAGATAACTCTGCCATTTGTTTCACCTAAGGCTAGGTTGTTATTCACCTGGCACGTGGCGCCTGGCTAGGAAAAGGTTTTCAATAGATGATGCATATCAGTCAGTAACACATTCCTACCACAATTCTCATTCTACAGCTTGCTCTTGAGACAGTCAAGGAAGGAAGGGACCTAAAAGATCAAAGAAAGAGGGAAAGAATAGATTCCCACTACACCTGAAGACAGAACACCCTTGATTAGCCTAGGATCAAAAGGGGAGTTAGCACCCTTGATTAGCATATGGTCAATGGGGGGAGGGAAAACCCTAAGCCTTATGGCTAAAACAGTATCAGCAACATCAACTTCCAAGCTCACAGCGGTAGTAAACATTAACTCCACAGAGTCAGACAATGCCTAAATAGATTACAGAAATCTCGATGGGGTTGTCCATGCAAAGCGAGGTGGAGCTGCATTCAGGTGTTGTAGAGACATCCGCCGGGCCTTGCCACACAGCGGGAAGTTCCTTGCGGCCTTGCCTGCAATGGAACGATACTCTTCACACCTTCCTGTCTTCCACATCCATCACATGGGCCCCAGCAGAATATGCCAGATGTAAAGCTTATAAATATTATTCTGCAAGTACTCTGCATAGAGGAAAAGAACTGGCCTGGATAAGTCAACCTAAAGTGTTCTAACACCCAAGATTAAAAATAATCTTGAAGCTATAAAAAATGTTAAGCAGGTAGCCTAAGCAGGAACAGAAGAGGACAGTGTTGTGGCACTGCTTGCAATCCTGGCATGCCGTACTGCAATACTGACTGTTCAATCCAACTTCCTGCTAACGGCCCGGGGGGCAGGGAAAGATGTCCCAAGTACATGAGAGACCCAGGGGGCTTCACGGCCCTTAGCTGGGACACTGTGGTCATTTAGGGAGAAGAACAATGGATGCAAGACCTGTTTTTCTGCCTTTGAAATAAATACAGAATTTAAAAGAAGAAAAAGAAAATTAGGTTTCGTATCAGAAGACAGTAACAACAGACCTCCAAAATTCTGAGAAAACTTATTTTTAACCTAAAAGTATACACAAAAAATTGAGTAAAGGAGAGCAAAAAGACACTACCAGGATGGATACAAAGACTATGCAACTCATTCTAAAATGCCACTGCTTAGGATGGGCTCTGATTATGCAGCAAAGATAAAGAATGCAGCTACAGAAGACTTCCTGAGAACAACCAGTGTGGCCAGCAAGAGGCACAGAGCTACAGAAGTGAACAACACTTCATAATTCCTTCAATTTAAAGAAACAAACAAGCAAGTGTCATATTTTTTAAAAACTAGAATAAAACATTTAAAACTATTAACAAAAGGAAATTTAATCACAAAATAATACTTGGCTTGGGTGTGTCAGAGTTCATTGTTACAATATTATTTCTGAGCTTGTAGAATTAACCCGTATAAGGAGAATACACAAAAATTAGTAATGCTTCTCAACAGAATATCAAAGTGTTTTCAGGCTTGAGCAAACAGAGCCCAGCTGGCAGAATGAGAACCAGGAAGCGTGAGAGGAGGGAAAGCATGGATGAGGCCTGCTACTTTATACTGCCAAGTACACATTCAGGAATATTAGTAACTCAAGTAACAATAAGAAAGACAGGAATTTAATCAAATTAATCCTTTTTTAAACTTTTATTTGATTTTAAAGATCTCTTTATTTTTATGTGAAAGGCAGAGCCACAGCTGTCTTCTACCTGCTGGCCAGGGCTGGGTTGGACTGAAGCCAGAAGCTTGCCCAAGTGCTTGGCTGATCTGCCGCTGCCTTCCCAGGCCACAAGCAGGGAGCTGGATCAGAAGTGGAGCAGCCAGGACTTGAACCAGCACCCATAAGGGATGCCAGCACTGCAGCCGAAGGCTTAGCTTGTTGACCCCAAGAATTAACTTTTAAAAAACTGATGTTACTGGAAAGAGATGCAAGCTTCCATTTGCTGGTCCACCCTCCAAACGCCTACACAGCTCAGGTCTGACCAAGTTAAAACCAGGAACCTGGAACTCAAGGGGGGTGGCAGGAACCAGTCCACCTGAGCCATCACTGGACGCCTTCCAGGTACGCAGCAGCAAAAAGCTGCAACGGAAAACAGCGCTGGGAAGCAGATCCAGGACTCAATCGAGGTCCGATACGCGATGCAAGCATTCCAGGCAGTGTGCTAAGTAACCTACACCCAAATCAATTCTAATATAATCTAACAGTCTCATCACAGGAACAAGAATCAGAAAGAAAAGTTGTTCTAAGCTAGAATGCATGTCGGAGTGACTGTCAGAACATCTCAAGCCGACTAAAGTAGCCGCAGTGGAATAAGACGATTAATAAACAAGAACGGACTGTTACAGACAACAAGTAGTGGAGTTCACCGAGAGCCTCCTCCTGGCAAGCTGGGAGGGTGGGACTGGAGCTGGACTCTGCACACAGAGCTACGCCGGGATGAACACAACGGCTTCTAATTCATCTGTCACATATGCTGACTTAGACCACAAGCTCTCTCCCAGAACGTGCTGAGGATGCAAGGCTCGATCCCCTATCCAGGGGAAAGAAAAGGCAACACTGGATAGGCTTGGAAGAGCACAGCTGGCGAGTGAATGAATAACAAATCTGACGGGAGTGGCAGTGAATTAGCTCTGCTAGAGAAATTAAGCCAACAGTTACAGTTAATAGCTGACACACAGTGGCTACAGGTATCTCAGGAACCGAGCTAGTGCGAGCAGAACTCCAGCAACAACCCTGATTGGCCTGAACAAATGACCACGTGAACACACAGCGGCTATATCAGCAGAGCAGAGCTATCTCGAGCTAGAGCGAGCTAGAGCGAGCTAGAGCGAGCAGAACTCCAGCAACAACCCTGATTGGCCTGAACAAATGACCACATGAACAGCAAGGCGCACCAAGAAATCTCCATTTTGGAAGCATTTCTTAAGCACACTTACTCTTTCTTTCCTTCTCTAATGTCTGCTTTTCTCTCCGCCTGTTGATGATCTCGCCTTCACACAAGGCCTTTTCATCCTGAACTTGGCTCAGATCGTTCGTGACAGCCTCAATCTGAGGCTGAAGATTTTCAGTTTTCAGCCGAATTCAGTTCATTCTGCAAATCTGCTATCATTTTGCAGGTATTACTTATTCTTCGTTGTCGGTCATCCTCTTCATTTTGTTTTACTATTAAAGCCTGCTGAAGCTCCTCAATCTAATAAAACAAAAGTGCATTAGGACCTTAGAGTTTTTTACTCCATGTTTGCTTTTCACAGTAATAGTTTTACAAATGCTGGGCCCAACACAGCAGCTTAGAAGCTAAAGTCCTTGCTTGAACACATTGGAATCCCATATGGGCACCAGTTCTAATCCCGGCGGCCCCGCTTCCCATCCAGCTCCCTGCTTGTGGCCTGGGAAAGCAAATGAGGATGGTCCAAAGCCTTGGGACCCTGCACCCATGTGGGAGATTTAGTGGAGGCTCTGGGCTCCTAGATTCAGATTGGCTCAGCTGTAGCAGTTGTGGCCGCTTGGGGAGTGAACCAGCAGACGGAATATCTTCCTCTCTGTCTCTCCTCCTCTCCGTATATCTGACTCTCCAATACAAATAAATAGACAAATGCAAAGATATCCTGGTAGAATTTGACTACTAGATAACCATTCTAAGCAGATTATTATTTTTGTTTTATTTGGTTATTCATATATGTCAAATACCTAAAACAGAACTTATCATATAGAGTATTCACCAGTAGAAAAACCAAGACATTTATAAAGCCAAGCATATTTTAAATATTTGCAGAAAGTAAGTATGTACCACATATTGTAAGACTGGAATTAAAATCCATGCGCTAAAGCATACAATTGCCTCAATGAGCAACAGAAATGACGATGTAGCTCAAAGTCTTAAGCTGAGCTATTTTCTTTCAACGAAAAATCTGCTTTATCAGCACTTCAGATTAATATTGTGAGGTTTTCATCATAAATCTATATGCTCAGATTCTTGACGTATATGCTAGTTAAAACTTTTAAAAATCAAGATTTGTAATTTGCCACCTGATGTTAGAGAAATTTTTATCTAAATCACTCTATCTACCACAGAATTAAGATCTTTAAGAAACATTAATTTACAAATATGTACTTATACACCCAACTTATATTTTACAACTAAAACTATGCATTAAAGGAAACACATCATGTAACACATTTATTAGTTGGTCTTGTTTCAAAATTTCCTTCCCCATTAATAAAAGTCATAAAAATATAATTCATTACAAAAAAACAGACTTTTAAACAAGTATAAACTTACAATCTTTGTATCGTTCGATGTTTAGATGTTCATGTCTATGAGACACACAGAATGTAAGTATTTTGATGGACATCATTAACAGTACACTGCCAGTGCCTTCTCCTTAAAGAATGCTGGCAAGTAGGACTCATACCTTTAAAACCACAGGGCCCAGCGCGGTAGCCTACTAAAGTCCTTGCCTTGCACACACCTGGATCATGCCCTGGTACCCCACTTCTCATGCAGCTCCCTGCTGCGGCCTGGGAAAGCAGTCGAGGACGGCCCAAAGCCTTGAGACCCTGCACCCGCATGGGAGACCCCAAGGAGGCTCCTGATTCCGGGTCGGCCCAGCTAAAGCCACTGTGGCCACTTGGAGAGTGAATCATCAGACAGAGTATCTTCCTCTCTGTCTCTCCTCCTCTCTGTATATATGACTGTCCAATATAAATAAATATTTAAAAACAAATAAAAATGCACAGCTAACTGGGATTTATATCAAGGATGCAGTTAATTCAACACTCTAAAAACAATCACTACTTCCCCCATATTAGCAAGCTAAAAGAATACAATCACACAACAGATATAGAAAATCAGTTGACAAAATTACCCATTCATGATAAAAATGATCAGAAACATAGGAATATGTAGCAACATCTAAAATCTGATAAAAGCAACTATAAAATGCCTACAACTGATATACTTGATAGTGAAAAACTGGAGCATTTCCTCCAAAGAGCAAGACAGAACAAAGAAATCCACACTGACAATTCTTCCTCAAAGTAACTGTAACCCTGGCCGGTGCAGTAAAGGCAGGGAAAGAAACTACATGAAAGTAAGCAAGGAGAACAGAAAGAGGACGTGATTACACTGAAAATCCCCAGCAAGCTGTGGCACCTCAGTGAGAGGCTGCTGGTGAAGGAGACAGACTAGTCAGTGAGGGGACAGACTAGTCAGTGAGGGGACAGACTAGTCAGTGAGAGGCTGCTGCCGAAGGGACAGACTAGTCAGTGAGAGGACAGACTAGTCAGTGAGCGGACAGACTAGTCAGTGAGGGGACAGACTAGTCAGTGAGGGGACAGACTAGTCAGTGAGAGGACAGACTAGTCAGTGAGAGGACAGACTAGTCAGTGAGAGGACAGACTATTCAGTGAGTGGACAGACTAGTCAGTGAGAGGCTGCTGCCGAAGGGACAGACTAGTCAGTGAGAGGACAGACTAGTCAGTGAGGGGACAGACTAGTCAGTGAGAGGACAGACTAGTCAGTGAGAGGCTGCTGCCGAAGGGACAGACTAGTCAGTGAGGGGACAGACTAGTCAGTGAGAGGCTGCTGCCGAAGGGACAGACTAGTCAGTGAGGGGACAGACTAGTCAGTGAGAGGCTGCTGCCGAAGGGACAGACTAGTCAGTGAGAGGACAGACTAGTCAGTGAGGGACAGACTAGTCAGTGAGGGGATAGACTAGTCAGTGAGGGACAGACTAGTCAGTGAGAGGCTGCTGCCGAAGGGACAGATAACGTGTGAGCTGTAAGGCACAGAGGACTTGAAGAGCTACACAATGTGGTGAAAACAAATCCAACGTCTGCGTAGACGCAGACCCACGCTGCTGACAGATCCGAGGATACGACGCAGTCAAGATGCAGTGCTCCCCAAGGGTTCAACACAATTCCTACTAAGAGAACTGCAACATTTTTCTATACATATAAAAAAGATCTGAGTTTCATTAGGAATGGTAAAGCAAGAAACGCTCCAAATTCTTGCCTCCTTGAAAACAATGAGAACATTGAACAAAATTTGTTAAAACTTATAAAAACTTTCTAATTCAACCAAATGTGCAATACACTGCTTACAATAAGCTCACGTTTTCTCATTTAACCGCTTATTTCTAGACACTAGAACTATAAGCTGAGATTATAACATACCAATTGAATAATGAAAATGTATTCAACATGAAAAGCCTTAGTGTATGTATGTATACTTTGTCTCAGTCCCAAGTACACATGGATTCCTACAGAAATTTCTTATAACAGAATAAACCCCCGTAGCAGAGTTAAGTCCCCAGATTTTCTCTGGCTAAACAAATAAACCCACCGCTACCCTGCTAAGCAACCCTCCCCACGCGCTACAAAGAGCAGCGCGTACACATTTTGGAGCAGTCCTGAAGACAATGTCTGCGCTAGTGCCACACTGTCCAGAGGCAGTCCGCCTCAGACGAAGGGAAGCAGTGGAAGGAAGAGGATCTTCAACAACTCAGGAACAGCACTGGTCCCGAGTCCCGACCTGAAAGCACAAAGGTGAACGAACGCAACGTTTCAACGCAGACCCTTACATGCTTATCCTTCCTTTCAATGAGGTCTCGCTTCTGTTTGCATTTCTGAGATGCTTCCTTGATATCTGCTGCCTGTAACAGAGAGCCAGAAAGAGGCAAGCATCAGTAAACCACTCAGTCAGTCAGTTAATCCACAGCAATACTTCCCCATGATTTATTTCAAACCAAAGTCATAACTATGATACCTACAGTTATTCCTATTGATATTAAAAGCCAATAGTATCATGCATGTGTATGCTTATTTTCTTGTATTTACTTTCCCATTTTATCTGAATCAGAAAATAGTCATATATGGCTGTCAAAACATATTATTGCTTTTCAAAGGAATTAGGCTCAGAGGGAACAGCAGCCCTCATGCACAGTTCAAGCCAAAAACTAGGTCTCCTTTCAAACACAAGGTTTTCTCTACCTCGTATTTTAACGTTACACCAGAAAGAGTAAAACAGAAACTGCGCAACCTACACTGTGCAGCCCAGGCCTCAGAGCAGAGGGGACACTGCAGCCTTGGGGCTCTGGGAAGGCCGGCCTGAGGCCAGGGCCTTGGCTGTCAGCCCAGCAGAGTGGGCACTGCAGCCTCGGGGCTCTGGGAAGGCCCGCCTGAGGCCAGGGCCTTGGCTGTCAGCCCAGCAGAGTGGGCACTGCAGCCTCGGGGCTCTGGGAAGGCCCGCCTGAGGCCAGGGCCTTGGCTGTCAGCCCAGCAGAGTGGGCACTGCAGCCTCGGGGCTCTGGGAAGGCCCGCCTGAGGCCAGGGCCTTGGCTGTCAGCCCAGCAGAGTGGGCACTGCAGCCTCGGGGCTCTGGGAAGGCCCGCCTGAGGGCAGGGCCTTGGCTGTCAGCCCAGCAGAGTGGGCACTGCAGCCTCGGGGCTCTGGGAAGGCCCGCCTGAGGGCAGGGCCTTGGCTGCTGGCCGGAAGCCGCACTGTGTGAACCTCTGCCTCATTTCTTCACTGAGCAGCTCATGCCCCTGGTACAAGCAAGGTAACTGAGGCACACCTGGTGGAATGTGCGTGGGCCACTCTCCGTGGACACCTGATGCCTCGCGGGGCGGCACTGTGAGAGTTCCAGGGCGGAGGAAACCACAATCTACGTGGGCCACTCTCCGTGGACACCTCGCGGGGCGGCACTGTGAGAGTTCCACGGCAGAGGAAACCACATCTCTGCCTGGTCCTCACGGAGTCAGCCTGGTGACCTGCTCTACGTGAGCTGCCAAGCCGCGGGGGATCCGGGCAAGGGGATGCCACTCCTTCCCAGGAAGCTAAGCCAGAACTTACTGACTGTAAGCTGAGCACTAACGATGGGTATATAATGTCTTCAATAATAAATACTAAGCCTTTAAGAGGAACGTCACAACCACTGACCTCACCTTACTGAAGAGAGAAAAGTTCAAGGAGATTAAGTTGCTCAAAGCCGGGCGGTCAGTAAACAGTATAGTGGGAATTTAAAGACTGCTCTATGTGATGTAAAACTTATGCATAATTAAGAACACTGGATCATCTCCCTGACAGGAAAGTTTAAACAAATTACACAAGTTGGAAAATGTATTCTACCAGGAACAGAAGTGTGCGGGTGGAGGGCAGCACAGAGAGCACACTCCTTTTCTCAGAAAAACAATTCTAAAATAGGCCAGGGTACTAGACTTTAAACAAACGGGCAGAGAGACGCTGGGCAATGCCTCAAGAGTCAGTTCCATTAGAAGCACCCAAGCAAAACTAAAGGCTTCATGAACTAACCTGGGATTCACCGTAGACCTTCCCCTCGACCTCACAAGCAGCAGCTTAGCCGGAACAGGAAACACAGGGACTAAAGTGTGTGTGTAAAATGAACAATGCAGCTACTGACCGCTACAACTAGTAATGACTGAAAACTATCTTTTTTAAATCTCTTTTGCTTGGGGAATTTCTAGAAAAATGCAGAATTTTTTACTATTAAAAGAGAGGACATACCTAAATAGTATCTATAATCACTTCTTGTTCTAATATTTAAAATGACCAACAGTAATTCATAGATCAGATCTAATGAAATCCCAAACCCTCACTTGCTCTTAATGACTAAACTTTTTTTTTATTGGAAAGGCAGATTTAAGAGAGGAGAAACAGAGAGGAAGATCTTCCATCCTCTGATTCACTCCCCAAGTGAACGCAACGGCCAGAGCTGCGCCGATCCAAAGCCAAGAGCCAGGAGCTTCTCCCGGGTCTCCCACGTGGGTGCAGGGTCCCAAGGCTTTGGGCCATAGTCAACCGCTTTCCCAGGCCACAAGGTGGGAGCTGAATGGGAAGTGAAGCAGCCAGGACACGAACCTCATCCATAGGGGATGCAGGTGCGTGCAAGACAAGGATTTAGCCACTGGGCCATTGCACTGTGTCCATAATTAATCTTTCAGCTTAAAATACCGCAGAGCTTTCCTAACACAATAGTAGCAAAAGAAACGCTACTGGACAGGCACGATGGCTCAACTCTTGTGCAGACGGTGTAACTGATAACAGCAGCTCAGATCAGAGTCTCGGGGACAACACTGACCACACCTGCAGTAAGCACAGCCACTGCACGCCAGGCCCCAGCCTGCACGCGGGCATCTCACGAGGGCACTGGCGTGAGCTCCAGCTGCTCTCCTCCCAGTGCAGCCCCCTGCTTCTGGCCTGAGAAAGCAATGGAGAATCGTCTCAGTCCTTGGCCCCTAGGCCCTTGTGTGAGACCCAGAAGCTCCTGCCTTCAGCCGGACTCAGCTCCAGCCATTGTGGCCATCTGGGGCATGAAGCCACAGGAGATCACTCAGCCTCTCCTGATCTCTATACACCTGCTGCCAAATAAATAAATAAATAAATAAAACGCAAAGGAAAAAAAAAGCCAAAAAACCCAATTTCCTTTTTCTTAATTTGCACCTTGGACTTTCTACAAAGTAGCAACCTTCCTAGATTAGGTCTCTGAAACCCAGCAGATGTGAAAAACCTTAAGCTAGTTAAATTTAGCAGAAGCGGTAAGCATTTGAAACATCTGTCAAATACGTTTAGATTGGCCATGGAAGCACCTTTTGCTTGATCTGAGCCTCCAGGCCATGGCGCTGTGCTTCAATCTCCTCCATCCGCTGCCTCATGGGGATCTGGCCCTCCTTCAGCCTCTTCACCTCGTCCTTCACGGCATCGCGGGCCTGCTTCACTTCCTCGTACTCCTGACAGACACTTTCGTATTCCTGCCAAACAGTTAGAAACAAAATGCACCAATACTCACACGAAACCAATTTAGGTAAACTTGTATCTCTGACAGGAAAGAAGTGTAAAATTCATCCTTGGTAGCAACTTTGGAAATAACAAATTCCAACATGTCTAAGCAAGCCTTCACAATGAGCCAGACCTTTGGCCTTCCAGAGCCTTCTTCCTGAAACTTGAACCCTAATGACTATGAATCTTACATTTTCTTCTAATTTATCAGTAAAGAAAACGATACAGGGCAAAGAAATATAAAAACTAGTGATGAAAGGTAAAACTGAATAAAAAACATGCGACAAAAGGAAAACAAAAGCGTTCCTTGTCACATCACAGACTAACAAGCATATGCTCCACAAAACTAAACAGAGAGGCAAGAGCCCTGGCCCAACCCTTCGGAGCCCCACGTCAGGCTGTGGGCATGCTGCTCTGCCATCACACCCGGGGCAGGGGTGGCAGGGGACGGCCACGGGCACGCTGCTCTGCCATCATACCCGGGGCAGCAGGAGATGGCCGCGGGCACGCTGCTCTGCCATCACACTCCGAAGCAGGGGGTAGCAGGGGACGGCCACGGGCATGCTGCTCTGCCATCACACCTGGGGCAGCAGGGGACAGCCGCAGGCACGCTGCTCTGCCATCACACTCCGAGGCAGGGGTGGCAGGGGACAACCGTTGACACGCTGCTCTGCCATCACACTTGGGGCAGCAGGAGACAGCCACGGGCACGCTGCTCTGCCATCACACCCGGGGCAGCAGGGGACAGCCGCGGGCACGCTGCTCTGCCATCACACCTGGGGCAGCAGAGGACAGCCGCAGGCACGCTGGCTCTGCCATCACACTCCGAGGCAGGGGTGGCAGGGGACAACCGTTGTCACGCTGCTCTGCCATCACACCCAGGGCAGCAGGGGACAGCCACAGGCACACTGCTCTGCCATCACACCCGGGGCAGCAGGGGACAGCCGCGGGCACGCTGCTCTGCCATCGCACCCAAGGCAGCAGGGGACGGCCGCAGTGTTGGAGTCCCTGCCTCTCCCCTGAGAGACCTTCAAGGAGTTCCTTGGCTCCTGGTGTGGGCCTGACCGAGCCCTGGCCAGTCAGGCCATTTGTGAGTGAACCAGTGGGTCAAAGAACTCTGTCTCTCTGTCACTTTGCCTTTCAAATAAAAACTGACCAAGCATAAGTACAGCAGTAATACACCATATAACACTGAATGAGATGAAGGAAGAAGAGAAAATAACACGAATGAGCATTGCGTTTCTGAAAGATTCAATCAAAAGAGTGAAATCAAGCTCAGTAGAAAAAATGGTAACCAAAAGACTTCAAAACACAAAGAACAGGTAAAAGAATGAAGAATATTGAACACAGGAGAAATACAAACAAAAAGATCTAAAGGAAAGACTTTCAAAAACAATTACAGAATATGGAACAGGATAAAGAAGAAAAAGGTTAGAATGTGACAGTCACATGGCTTTCCAACCTAATAATGATTTCCACTTTAACCTGGCAATCCATAACTATAAAATATCCTAACCTATTACATCTCACCTATTAGAGAAAGGAACGCATTAGAGAACTGAATCTTTAGTCTTAATCATGATCTCAAATAATAAAACATGCCTGAGGATGGGAAAGAGCTGAGCAGCATGCCGAGAGGCACACAGCGCGTGAAAGGCGCCAGCTCAGACAGCAGCTGCACCTGCAGAAAAGCCTGCAGAAATCCTCCTGATGTGGCAGAGAATTCCCAACAACCCATCCTGCAGACCACTGGCAACTGAGAAAACAAAGAGCTGATTACATCTGGCAGAATCAGCATAGTGACCGACCTATGATCTGTTAGGGACAGTAACTAGTGCACAGCTATGTAATCAAACAGAGTAAGAGAAATACAAATTTAACTGCCTCGACATATTAAGAAAAAATGCAAAGACATCAAATTTCAATATATGTAGTAACGAGTGCACTCTTTACAATCATTCTACGACTTAAAAGAATCACCTATTTTTGTTTCTAATAATTTAATACTTACCACCCAGGGCCTTTTTGCTTCAAGCATCTCAATTATGTCTAAATGTCGTTTCCGTTCATAAAACCTTTCCACATCTTGTTTGTATCTTTCATTCCTTTGGATCATCTTCTCTAGATACTCAGTTTTCTCTTTGCATGTTGCCTAAAATGAATATTTGATGACTTATTAGTTTAAAGAAGACAACATGTCGCATGCTTTTAACAATGAAACGTGCACAATGTTGGTAAACTCTGAAAACAGTGCCAGCGTGGTGGCACAGCACACTGATCGTCCCTCACGGGAGGCGGCTCAGGTCCCGACTGCCCTACTTCTGAAGCAGCTGCCTGCTTCTGGCCCACGGCCCTGGGCACCTGCACCACATGGCATACTCAGAAGCAGCTCCTGATGCCTGCCTCCCTGGCCAGCCCAGGTACAGGAGCCACAGCAATGCAGGAAGTGAGTCAGCAGTAAACAAAATCTAAAAAAAAAAAAAAAAAAAATCCCAGCAAAGGCTTCCCTTTGGGTTGTTGGGAACTGTTTAAAGGCGTCACACCTGAATCATGCATCAGCTTTCTCATGCACTCCCAGGCACGTGACGGAGGAGACCCTATGACAGAGAGCCGACTCTCCCTGTGAAGAAGGTTTCTGTCCGTGCACTTCCAGGAGAGGCAAATCAACTCCTCCGGTCAAAGCAAATGAAATGTCACTATGACATTACAAAGACCTCAGACCTGAGGACTTAGAAACAAGACGACATGGCTAAAGCCTACAGGCTTTCTCCTGTGCGTCAGCAATACCAACGCAGGAGACTCTGAGGATGACGCAGTACAAATGCAGGAGAATCTGCGGATGACGCAGTGGACAGGGAGGAGGTCACAGGCTGGTACAGGACAGACATCAGATGATGCAGTGGACAGAGAGGAGGTCACAGGCTGGCACAGGACAGACGTCAGATGACGCAGTGGACAGGGAGGAGGTCAAAGGCTGGCACAGGACAGACGTCAGATGACGCAGTGGACAGGGAGGAGGTCACAGGCTGACACAGGACAGACATCAGATGACGCAGTGGACAGGGAGGAGGTCACAGGCTGGCACAGGACAGACATCAGATGACGCAGTGGACAGGGAGGAGGTCACAGGCTGGCGGACAGACGTCAGATGACACAGTGGACAGGGCGGGGGTCACAGGCTGGCACAGGACAGACATTAGATGACACAGTGGACAGGGTGGGGGGTCACAGGCTGGCACAGGACAGACATCAGATGACGCAGTGGACAGGGTGGGGGGTCACAGGCTGGCACAGGACAGACTTCAGATGACGCAGTGGACAGGGTGGGGGGTCACAGGCTGGCACAGGACGGGCATCAGATGACACAGTGGACAGGGCAGGGGTCACAGGCTGGCACAGGACAGACATCAGATGACACAGTGGACAGGGCGGGGGTCACAGGCTGGCACAGGATAGACATCAGATGACACAGTGGACAGGGTGGGGGTCACAGGCTGACACAGGACGGGCATCAGATGACACAGTGGACAGGGCGGGGGTCACAGGCTGGCACAGGATAGACATCAGATGACACAGTGGACAGGGTGGGGGTCACAGGCTGGCACAGGACGGGCATCAGATGTAGGACCAGATCTTCGTGAAGATCTCGAGCAGCTGCTCTGGTCACCAACCCAGAGTAAGTACAATAACAAACTGCAATTACATCTTACATAATTAACAGCATAACCTGTGTAATAAACTGCCCAGTATATCCTGTATAACAAGAGTATAACCGTTTATACTTCAACAAGGGATCTGTTATGAAAATTTCATGAGTTAATTCCAGTTGTTGAAACAAACAAAAACAAGATCCACAAAATGAATTTTTTACAAACAGCATTCTATGAAAAGAAACGTGTATCTACATATGATCACTAACGGTAGCGAACAGGAAGTCAACGAGTAAGAATCCTGTAACTTTCTGGTACAAAAAAACTTACACTGTAATTGGCTTTTAAAAAAAAATTATTTGTTTTTATCGGAAAGCCAGATATACAGAGAGGAAGATGTTCCATCCAATGATTCACTCTCTAAGCAGCTGCAATGGCTGGAGCTGCACCAATCCAAACCCAGGAGCCAGGGGTCTCTTTCAGATCCCCCATGCGAGTGCAGGGTCCCAAGGCTTCATTCAGGCTGTCCTCGACTGCTATCCCAGACCGCAAGCAGGGAGATGGAAGAAAAGCTGGGCCACCAGGATTAGAACTGGCACCCAAATGGGATCTCGGCTCGGGCAAGGCAAGGACTCAAGGACTTTAGTCACTACGCTAATGTACCAGGCCCAGTTACTGACTTTAGAAATTCAATTAATGAAACCCTATGCAATGTTCCCATGGCTAACCCATGCCTTATATGTGCCAGGATACCATATGGGTACCAATTCATGTCCCAGCTGTTCCATGCCCCTGACCTGGGAAAGCAGCAGAGGATGGCCCGAGGCCTTAGAACCCTCACCCATGTGGGAGACCCAGAAGAAGCTCCTGGCTCCTGGCTTTGGATTGGCTCAGCTCTGGCTGATGCAGTAACTTCGGGAGTGAACCAGTGGACGCAAGATCTTTCTCCTTCTCTCTGTAAATCTGCCTTTCCAAGAAAAATAACTGAGAGCAGGCAATACAACCCCGAGTAGAAACAGAATCAGCAGCATAAACAGCATAGTGACGGGAACGGCTCCCCATCCGCCACACGCCAGCAGCTCGAGCGGCACACACCTCCAGCTGCTTCTCCTTCTCCCGGAAGTTCTTGAGCTCACAGTGGTACATGTGCATCTCCGGGGGGCCGATGGACTTCTCAGTGGCTTCAAGGAGCTCAATTTTGCTAAGTTTAGCAAATTCTCCAACTTTGTCCTAGAGCAAAAATTAGCACCAGTAACTATTATCACCTATATTTATACATGGTATTTCACTCAATTACACACTTACAAGCATGGAACTCCTCCCAAAAGACATGAGATATCAATCTTCACATAAATGTTTTATAAACAGGATAAAAACTACCACTTTTGTGAAACACATTAAAATGCTCTACATTAACATTTACAAGTTGAAATGGTTATATACATAGAATAACATAATAAACAGTTTTAGCACACAGGAAGACATAATTACGGGGCTGAAATGAACACCACCACACATCAGACGGCTGTTTGAAGCTTTTTAAGCAAAAAAGTCATTTCAAACTTCTACTTCTGGAAGTATTATCAAGTTTTACATTTGCATTCAATTTGGACATTTAATCAATTCACTATTCTGTTTCTAAATCAAGCTATAATTTGGTTAATGGAAGCATTCAAAGACAATTTAGCAATCTTTGGCATATCACTTAACATTCATTATCAGGATTTTTAATTTTTAGTAAACAGTATTAAAGGACAATTTTTGAGAGTATATGTATAATTACAAATTTTATGTAGCAAGTACCTTATGCAAGTACTTTAACTAAAAAGCTAGTAACAAAACTGTAAGAGTTTACAAATGGAAGGACACGGTTATCTGAGAAACTCTCTAACAATCATACAATGTCTAACCTGGACTCTATTAGTCTTCTGTACTACTCCTAATCAGGAATATTCTACTGGGAGAGTGACCTGCTGCAGGTGGCAAAGAACCGTGAGGTGAGCCAGTGCAAGACTGCAGGCTCAGCAGCGCGTACTCGGCCACACGGTTCCAGCTTCAGCTTTCTGCAAGGCATCCCTGGGAGGCAACTGTGCCAGGTGGCTGAGTCACAGGCACCAGTGGGAAAGGCCTGCAGGGAGCTCCCACATCCCAGCTTCTCCTCCATCTGTCCTCCCGGGCATGCAGGGAGCTCCCACATCCCAGCTTCTCCTCCAGCAGTTCTCCCGGGCATGTAGGGAGCTCCCACATCCCAGCTTCTCCTCCATCAGTCCTCCTGGGCCTGCAGGGAGCTCCCACATCCCAGCTTCTCCTCCGTCAGTCCTCCTGGGCCTGCAGGGAGCTCTCACATCCCAGCTTCTCCTCCATCAGTCCTCCTGGGCCTGCAGGGAGCTCCCACATCCCAGCTTCTCCTCCATCAGCCCTCCTGGGCCTGCAGGGAGCTCCCACATCCCAGCTTCTCCTCCATCAGTCCTCCTGGACCCGCAGGGAACTCCCACATCCCAGCTTCTCCTCCATCTGTCCTCCTGGGCCTGCAGGGAGCTCCCACATCCCAGCTTCTCCTCCATCAGTCCTCCTGGACCTGCAGGGAGCTCTCACATCCCAGCTTCTCCTCCATCTGTCCTCCTGGACCTGCAGGGAGCTCCCACATCCCAGCTTCTCCTCCCCCAACAGTCCTCCTGGACCTGCAGGGAGCTCTCACATCCCAGCTTCTCCTCCATCTGTCCTCCTGGGCCTGCAGGGAGCTCCCACATCCCAGCTTCTCCTCCATCAGTCCTTCAGGGAATGTAGGGAGTCAACACAGAGACAGAAGTCTGTTTCTCTCTGAATGCTTTTCAAATAAAAATACATACTCTTTTTCTTCCCAAAGAGGTGATCTTTTATATTATATAGCATTGCAATTTAGACTCTTTTACAGTATTTTAAAAGCACACTATATATACAATTTTCTCATCTTCACATTTCTGCTGACCGTACCTGAGGCAGGAAGTGACAGAGATTGCCCACTTGAATATTTAAGGCTGCGACCTGCTCTTCTACTACTTTTTGGGTTGTAGGTTTTTTGTTGATGAACCAAGAGGATTGATTTTTTGTCACATCAATCTCACGGGTGATTACAAGATTTCCAGAAGCCCTGAACCTAATTGGAAAGAAATTCAAAAATTTTTCCATGTTCATAAAACACGTTAGTTTAGAGAGAGAATTTTCCCCAAATCCTCTTGTACCAAACACCAGACAGAATTATTGTAGGGTTTTGTTTGCTTTTGCTTTTCCTATCTTGGCCTCTCTCAAGAAGGAAACCTGGACATTTTATTAGTAATAATACTTTAATTGTCTACATGTCAGTTACTATTCAACCTTTAAAATTAAATTGTTAAACTAAAACAAATGCCAGCACTAATTCCCAAACCGTGAGCAGAGGAGTCATATAGCTAAAGTAACTTTTCACCACACTGTTATCCAATCAGATATGTTGACTGCAATTAAAAAAATATGATGTATATTAAACACCCCCTAGTTGGAAACCATATGAATAAAATCTGACTCCTGCATAAACATTTCCAAAAAACTGAATACTCAAGCAGCCCCATGGCTGCCTACGTATCCCACTTCAAATTCAGAAGGAATTTCACTCCATGGCCAATAGAATATTCCAAAAAAACAGAATCTGAAAGAAGGGTATTTACTGATTTCTTGCCTCCCATCTCTTCACCCATCTTCCTCACTGGGAATCAGCATGTGGGGGAGAGATAAACCACTGATCCCCAATGGCTCCACGGCAATGCTGTGGCAACAGACTCCACTGTGCTCAGAACACATCACACTAAGGTCAGGACTTCAAAATACTTACAAACTTTACTTCCAGAACAACTAACGATGAACACCCTTTATTATCCTCTTGCTGTAAATAATTAAAATACCTTCATAAATCCTTGCATGAACAATCAGGGAAGTGAGGACTTTTGGCAGTGGGGACCCAGAGTGACATCCCCTTTGAGGATACTTGTCCAAACAGGTGACTACAAGGATTTCCACGGGAAAAGGCAGCCAGGCCCAGAGCTGCTCAGTGTGGACAGTCTAACTACCCTTCATCACCATCAAGGAAAGGTCACAGGTGACTGGCAGGTGACTAGCAGGTGAAACAGCTTAGCCCACTCCTAGTTTTGGGGAGTCACAAGGCCGCAGCCATGCACTGGGTGTGCGTGAGGACCAGTCTATGGTGGGCCGGGATGGGATAAGCTAGGCTGGTTGTAGCACCTGCCAGGTGGCACGAGAGATGGGGCTGAAGGCAGAACTTACCAGGCAGCTGCATCGACAAGTATGTGCACTGGCTAGTGCTGGTGACAGACCCAATCTGACCCTGCACTGGCCAGTGCACAAGAGTTAAGTCAGAGGTCACCCCAGGTGGGGTTTCTCGGGGAACTCCCCAACTAGATATTGGACTCAAACACTGGCAACAGGAAAAATCACAATATATGTGGTCTGTCCTTGTAGTGCTTGTTTCAGGACGGGGCCTCCTCAGTTGCTGATGCTGTGCAGTGGACAGAATGACCAAATACAAATCTAGGCCACCAAGGGACACTGACTGCCTCATCAGAGGATGGGAAGCAGAACAGGTTGGACCACTCTCCTGGCCAAGCTCTGTAGCATGTCCCTAGCTCCGCAGATGCCTTAAGGTGGACTTGACCAGCCAACAGACTTTGCAAAGATCTTCTCAACTCCGGTACATTGAAGCTGACAACTTCTTGGAACTATCAAACCTCTCAAACAATATCTTGAACAGTCTTCCCCACATCAGGGTCTCTAAGGCATCATCACATGACTGCTCCCCCTCCAGGTGCTAATGTGGTTTGACAGCAAGGAGCAACTCCCTCCCCTACGCCTCATGCAAACCTGAGAATAGTAACAACTGAAACTCTATCCCACCACCTTCCTCCAACCCTGACTCTCCCTACCCTAATCAGGCCCTCACAGCTGTGTATCTCTCTCAACTATGTAAACATTTAAAAATAAAATCGAAAATTTTAAGAAAAAAAGAAAATGACAACATGAAGTCATTATTTATCATATTAAACCTAAATTCAAATGGACTAAGTTCTTCAATTAAAAAACACAGACCAGGGCCCAGAAGGGTAGCCTAGCAGTTAAAGTCCTCACCTTGAACGCGTAGGGATCCCTTATGGACACTAGTTCTAATCCTGTCAGCTCCACTTCCCATCTAGCTTCCTGCTTGTGGCCTGGGAAAGCAGTCGTGGACTGCACAAGGCCTTGGGAGCCTGCGCCGTGTGGGAGACCTGGAAGAGGCTCCTGGCTCCTGGCTAAGGATCGGCACAGCACCGGTCATTGTGGTCATTTGGGGAGTGAATCACTGGATGGAAGATTTTCCTTTCTGTCTCTCCTCCTCTCTGTATATCTGACTTTGTGATAAAAATAAAATAAATTAAAAAAAAAAAGTCCTCGAGCCCTTGCCTTGCGAGAGCCAGGATCCCATTTGGTGCCAGTTCTAACCCCAGCTGCCCTGCTTCCCATCCAGCTCCCTCCTGGTAGCCTGGGAAATCGGTCGAGGACGGCCCAAAGCCTTGGGACCCTGCACCGTGTGGGACACCCAGAAGAAACTCCTGGCTCCTGGCTTTGGACTGGCTCAGCTTCAACCATTGCAGCCACCTGGGGAGTGAACCACTGGATGGAAGATCTTTCTTTCTGTCTTTCTTCTCTCTGGATATCTGACTTTGCAATAAAAATAAATAAATATTTTAAAAAATAGTAAAATAAAAACTATTTCCTCACATCCCATAAAATAAGGGCTCTCAGATAATCTTTAAAAAACTTTTTCAGCTCAAAAGCCCTACGGCTCCCTATAAATTATCCAGAGTGTAACTCTGCCTAAAATTCATGTAACAGCATGAATATATTCCCATGTGGATTACCAAGGACAGTCCACTGGCCTCATCAGACGTTATCCTGTGATCCCCGAAAGAGCTCCCAATTTGTGAAAAATATTGTAACTTAACAAATACTAAACAGTGGTATATTTCTATTTCATTACTTTTCTTAACTGTAATTTGCTTGATATTTTTTCCAAAGTAGAATTCTTACTAATTTAAATAATATTTGAAGATATATGAAAGAACTTGCTTATTTAGAAAAAGTATTCAAACATTATTTCCAATATTTATAACAATACTGCACCAGCATTCATTTCTAAAATCAATATTATACTGGAAAAGTGTCTTGGAACTTTTACCACTTACAATTCAATTTCCACCATGCCTTTGAGACATCCTCTCTTCACAAAAAACCCAACCTGAGAGAGAAAGGGAAAAGTGAGCAGTGTGATGACGCTTCCGGCGCTGCCTGCCAAACCAGGGCGCCCCAACAGCTTCTCCTAGGTTCCCTGCCACACCCCAAAAATACCCTTTGCAAATGTGCTCCTTCCATTTTCCCCCCTCACAAATAACAAAAACAGTATTCGTCAAAATCCCGGAAACCTCAACGTGTCAGGTAAGCTGTCGAGCAAGGTCAAGCCAACAGATGGCAGAAACAGCATCTAAGTCCAAGAGAGCTGGCTCATCAGTGTACTCAACACGCTAAAGGACTCCAGGAACAAACCCTCCGGGCAACGGTCCCCGTCGCACGTCACCCACTGAGTGCCACGCCAAGCCTCCTCACAGACAGTTCCAGACACACACATTGGACATTCTCACTACCCTGTTAGCAACTGACAAACTGTCATCAAGTAACTTTAATGGAGTGATACCGGGCTGACGTGGTAGGCTACATTTCTCGCCTTGCACGCGCTGGGATCCCATTTGGGCACTGGTTCGTGTCCCACATACTTCACTTCCCATCCAGCTCCCTGCTTGTGGCCTGGGAAAGCAGTCGAGGATGGCCCAAAGCCTTGGGACCTTGAACCCCGTGGGAGACCCAGAAGAAGCTCCTGGTTCCTTGCATCAGATCGGCTCAGCTTCGGCCACTGCAGCTGCTTGGGGAGTGAATCAGCAGACAGAAGATCTTCCTCTTTGTCTCTCCTCTCTGTAATGTCTGACTTTCCAATAAAAATAAATCTTAAAAATATTTTTGATACTTTATGGCTGAGTCCTTTTGTGTTTAGAAATAACAGATAAGGCCTGGTGAGATAGCTCAATGGGCTAATCCTCCCCCGCAACTGCCAGAATCCCATACGGGCGCCAGTTCATGTTCCAGCTGCTCCACTTCCCATCCAGCTCCCTGCCTGTGGCCTGGGAAAGCAGCCGAGGACGGCCCAAAGCTTTGGGAACCTGCACCCGTGTGGGAGACCTGGAAAAGGCTCCTGGCTTTGGATCGGCATAGCATCGACCACTGCGCTCACTTGGGGAGTGAATCATCGGACGGAAGATCTTCCTCTCTGTCTCTCCTCTCTGTATATCCGCCTTTCCAATTAAAAAAAAAAAATCTTAAAGAAAGATATAAATGATGTGTGGTTTCTAGTTGCTGAATGCACTTTTATAACATGTTCCCTACACTTAACTGTGTTATTCAGGTGCTCTGAGGTCAGTTCTTCTCCAACCGATCTATTGATTACCTTGCTGGCAGCTCTCCCACTGCAATTACCTATCCATTATCTCATCATTACAATTTTCAGATTTTAGACAGCAGTATCCATGAGCTCAGCATCCATGCATTCAAAACTAATGAAGACGGAAATCACGTGGAAAAACCTGCCTATGTTTGGAACACATGCATTTTTCCTTCCCATCGTTCCCCTAAACAATACTGCAAGACTAGTTCTAGAACACGCCATCGCACTCAGCCTGTAACTGGAGGTGACCCACGGCACGCAGGACACGTGTAACCACAAGCACTGGCACCTCGCCTTAGACACAGGGCTGGGGAGATGCAGATTCCAGCCGACACCCCTCCGGCCCCTGAGCGAGCTGCCTTCCGCCATTCCTGGTCCTTTCCCTTCTGTAGCTGCAGTTCCGCCTTTGTTCCTCTTCCTTCCCAGGTTTGCATTCAGGGAGGAGGTTACAGTAGAAGGTGTCTGTGGATTTCCTGTTTGAATCCTGTCTTGGACACATAAGGCTTCTAGGATCTGAGGATTCAAGTGTCTCCACTGGTCCCCCTTGCCAGGCGCACTGTCAAGCCCTCAGCCCGCGATCCCCTCCGGACTGCAGCTTCTTACATCAGCTTATCTTCCTTTGCATGCGCTTGACTGCTGTACCACATTTTCTCCACACTGTGATTTACCTGTATTTTAGCATATCGTTGATCTCAAGTGTCTATGTTAATGCTTTACCTCTCCACTAACTTGCTCTTCAAGTTCTGTATTTTAAAGTTAATTACATTCTTTTCCAAATTTCTTCATTTGCCACTTATTCCTGTTAACTTGCAATGTTCTTTTAGCTTACACTACGTGTCTGAGCTCTGCCGATCTGCAGTCTGTTGGCGCCTGCTGCTATTCAGCTGATTCATTTTTCTCTCATGTTTTGCGACTTGCTGTAGGTACAGACTATTATATATACTATAAATACTGTATGTATTTCTCGGAACTAATGAGGATTAGATTAGAGGTATTTTCCCTCAAAGGATTTACATTTGCTTCTTCATTTTATGATTTGGTTATTTTTATTGTGCAGGCAGAGCTACAGAAAGCAGAGTGAGAGGTCTTCCCCCGGCTGTTTCGCTCTCCAAATGGCCCGAGCGGCAGCAGCCGAGCCGATCCGGGAGCTTCCTGCAGGTGTCCCACGTGGACACAGGAGCCCAAGGACGTGGGCCGTCCTCTGCTGCTCTCCCAGGCCATCAGCGGGAGCGCAATCAGAGTGGAGTAGCCAGGACACGAACCGATGCCTATCTGGGATGCCAGCATTGCAGGCAGTGGACTTACCCGTTGCACCACAGAGGTGGCCCATCAAATTATCCTTATAAAGATTCTCAAGGAATACAGTCCAGAATAGTTCCAGGAATGGAAATCTGCTTTCAGCTCCTCCACTGTCACATTGCTTCTACACAACCACTACAACCTCACTGTAAGCCAGTAACTGAGAAATAGAAACGCGTTGGCTGCTAAAGACAAGCAACAACTTTACCTGTTTATTTTTTAGGTACTTAAATTAACTCACCTTATCTGCCCGTCCCATGAAAGCAGGTTTGCCTGCTAGTCCAAGGCAAATGGCACAAACAATACTCGACTTTCCTGTTCCATTAGGTCCAACGATCATGTTTAAGTTGGGTCCGGGAGACACTTCGCAGGCATCGTATGTTCTAAATTACAAACATGTGAAATTATTAAACAGAGATAAGAGTGTGCCCTTTACATCTTATCATCTCTTATCAAGCTCTCTTCATCATCTACAGCATCTCAAATTCCTTTCAAATCCAGCTCAAGGGCGCTTACAATCTACGATGAGAAATTCAGTGAAAGAAATGAGAAAGTAATTATCAAATATCAAAAATATAAACTGCAGTGAGTGAAGATGCATTTTTATAACTTATCAAGTTATCACTACACAAATAAGACAATTTTAAAACAATCTTCACACAAGCAGTTACGGCTTATCTGACATCTGTGGGTTTTTCCATCAGAATGCTTATCGGCTGCTTACATATTCTAACAGTTGAAACAATCCAACCACTTTTATTTCAAACAGAAAAAGGAAGCTATGTATCAACTCAAGGTGACATGAAGACTCCATGCTGCCAATAGTGTCACCAGAGAACCTAGCGCCGGTCCACACGGAGCTCAATTTCACTCGCAGGAGCGAGAAGGAACTTCCTGCCAGGGCACTCTGAGGTAGCCCCGGGGCCTCCAGGTGCCCGCTGCCGGCACTTCACGTGGAACCCTGCCTAGCTGCCAAGGCCTTCGGCAGAATGTGAAGGAAGCTCTCTTAGGTCTAAAGACCCCGGGTTGGAACCCAAACTAACGCGCTGTGCCTGTGGTACTTCAGCCAGTGCTCGGTGCCACCAGGACTAATGCCCAGACAACTGAGCCAGCACGCATCAACCACACTTCTGAACGGTGACCATTCTGAAATGCATCAAGGGTAAGAAAGTAACTCCAGGGGAAGGTCCTCTAGTCCCACTGTCTACACAGCAACGACCCGCTTTCAGACACTTGTTCTGTTGGGCGCTCAGTCACTAAGCATCCTTTATTGTAATGACTACAACTTTGGGAAATGACCTGACAATCAACTCCTGACTCAACCATCCCTTTCTAAGGAATTCTTAGTGCCAAATCCCCACCTCCCTGAGCTCCCGGGAGTGCTCCCTTCTCACAGCACACCCCTGCTGGGCGCCTGGGTGCTCCCCATGGCTCAGCAGAACCCACACACTGGAAAGGAGTCAGACGACCTCCTCAAGTCAGTGTTACTCCGCCTCAACACCGCTCCTGGATGTGGCACAACGGTCACCCTAGCACATTCAGAACTAAATCCACCATCGTCACCCTCCCGGCCAAAGCACCGTCCCTGGCTTCTCGGTGTCTGGGCTCACTCACAGCCCCATCACTCCGATCAGAATCCCAGGCAGGCCTGTGTCCTCTTTTGCCTCTAATCAGATCAATCACCCACCGTCCAATCAATGACACCATCTCATCACACTAACTCAGTTGGCACAAATGCAAGTATCACTCGGTAACAGAAGATGCTGAGTTGGAACAAGGATCCTTGGTAATGTTGCCCCCAAGGATCTTCTGCTTTGTCTCTGCACAGCGCTCTTGTCCTGTCACTTTCGGCCCCGGTGTCACCTGTGCTTCTGGCCTTTCCCTGCAGTCTGTCCTCACCCAGCAGCCTCCTCTCCCAGCTTCACCTGCCCTGGCTCACTCCCAGCAACCTTGCCCTCACTGGACCCTCCCCCAGCCCTCCTGCTCTTTCTACTTTCTTGCTAATTCTCTCTAAGCCCACCCCTGCCCTACTTCTCTCCTGCCAAGCGTCACCTTTTCCTCCACTGGATGGCTGACCTTCACTCCTCACACCGCTCCACCTCCTCCACCTTCCAGCCTTTAAATAAAGTTCCTGCTCTGCTCAGCAGCTGGCGGCCCAAGGCAGCGGGGCGTCCTGTATGTGACATCAACCTAGGACCCGGTGTTGGCCAAACACTCACCCCCACTGGCCGTGGACGCCCCCGGGTACTGTACACCACCTCCCACCTCCCACTGGCTGTGGACACCTCCGGGGAACTGTACACCAGCCCCCACCCCCCACTGCCTGTGGACACCTCCGGGGACTATACACCACCTCCCACCCCCCACTGGCAGTGGACACCCCCTGGGAACTGTACACGCCCTCCCATCCCCTACTGACATCTCTTTCAGGGCAGCCCCATCTCTGCAGCACCAACAATTACCCTACGTGCACGATTACCAAACCTCTCACCGATGGACTTTTCTTCCGAGTTCCTGACCCTTGTAATTCCTTCTGGAAAAACTCGCAGAAGTCCCACAGGTAACTTCCAAGTCACAGGGACTACAAGGTATGCGTTATTCTGCTGAAAGCGCCCGCCTTCGGCACAGTACCTTACCATTTAGTATTAGAATGCATCTTTACACAGCCTCTTTCCTTTCACCTTCTGCTCTGTGCAAACTCTCCTCTTGCCCGTGTCCCCCGGGCCTGCGTGCTTGCCAGGTGGTCCTCCTCCCTGCTCCCAGGGGATCAGGAACCCCGCCACTCCCCACTGGAGGCCCTGGGCTCAGGGCTCGCGCACAGTTCGTCCACACGCAGTGACAGCCACCATGCAGCCCTTGTGATCGCCCGACACCAACTCAACCCGGGCCTGCGACACCGAAGACTTCTACCGTGGGTCTCAGGATGGGGCGTCTCATGCCTGGATTCCGGACGGCCGCCATGGGCACATGGTGAGCCGTGTCCGGCCTGCTGGGTTCCAGAGGCTGCTTCCTTTGGGGTGAGTAGACCCGAGGGGGGAGGCCTCTGGGACTGGGCAGGTCCGGCACCCACCCGCCGCCCTCATTGGGCAGTGAAGGGGATTTGGGAGGGGCACGACCTTGGGCCTGGGAATTTAAACCTCCAGCAGCCTCCCGGCAGCTGGTGGCTCTCAGGACGGGGCGTCTCATGCCTGGATCCCGGATGGCTGCCATGGGCACATGGTGAGCCGTGTCTGGGCGGCCAGTGCGCCATTGGTGCCAGGCTTCGCCTGCTGGTTGCCCCGCTGGGTAGCTCTGGGGATTTGGTTCTTTGAGTCGCTGCTTAATTAGCTCCAGGTTGAACCCATTGTGATTCTCGGACCTGAAACAGGCAGTAACTCTTCCTTTGTAAAATTTGTAATCACTAATAATGCTGGGCACCAAATACCAATCCATGCAGAAGCCTGGGCTTGGGGCTTGTCCTGCAAAAGTAGCTCTAACGGCTGGCTAATGTGTCAACTGGTAGGGAACAGAGTAGATCTGGTACGAATGAGCAAACCTTAGCCCACAAGTAAAACTAGAAACCAGGAGGGAACAAAGGTCATGCCAAGCTAGGCTCTTGTACCTACTGGTCTGCGGGAGCCAGGGACACGAAGCCACAGTGTCTAAGGCAGAGGTTGGGACAGGTGAGGAGCTGTGCCAAGCTGAGTCAGAGCAACCACTGGCATGCGAGTGAGCTATGGCTGGGAACAGACCCGGTTGGGGAGCAAAGGGGACAACCTTAGCTGGGCTGAGGTTCCCACAAAGAGGCGCGTGGCCTGGAGGGGGGGGCTGCGTTCTGATCTGGATACAGTTGCAGTCTCGCTTGGCACAAGTGTGGACTGGGATTGGATGCACCGAACCAGGCTGGACCCCGACTCCCCCTGGTGTTCTGGAGGACCAGGGCAGATGTGTGATAGACTAGGCAAGGTCACAAACCCCTACTGAGCCATGTGTGAGCCATACGTAGGTATGGACAAACCATGGCTGGGCTGGAACATCCAACAGCAAGAACCAGATTGGGTGGAAGGCCAGTCAGGAAAAGCCACAGTTCCTGCTATGACAGGAGGTGGACTGAGTAGGGTTGGCTCATGGACCCACTGGTAAGCGTGTAACCTGGCATTGGGAGAGGTTCTGATGGAGGAGCCTGGGCAACTCCTCTGGCAGGACACAGACCTGGCAGGTCAGCGCAAAAAACATGACAGGAAACAGCCCAGAAAAGGCCATGGAAAGCTACCCACTGGCATACACTTGGCAGACGTGGGGGCAAGACCAGGCTGAATCTGTCCATGTCATCCACTGGCAAATCCAAGCACCAGTGTGGGTCGACCCAGGTTCGGTCGCAACAAAGACTAGTGCACAATATGGAATGCCGAGGTGAGGTTGCCTGTACTGGAGGGGACCGCAGGGTCCAACCAGCCTGAGAACAAGAAAGGAAGTAGGCAGAGCCAGCAGGTGAATAAGGGAGGGTTCCTTTGCAGGATAGCTACTTCCGCAGGAGAGCATGGGCTGGGATGGGGGCAGACCAGACTAGGCAGAGCTACCACACCTGTGCGCCTCATGTGGACTAGATTAGGGAAAAGCCAGGCTCGGCGGATTATTCCTACTGGTACAAACAGAATTAAAGTGGGCGAGGTTTGTTTGGGCAGCATCAATTGGAATCTGGGAGTGGGAGAGGCCTGGGAGGGTAATAGTGGGCTCATCCCTCTTGGGTTACCACTTCCACGGGAGGACATAAAACTAAACAGCGGCTGGGGTGGGATGGGGTGTGGGACAGACTGGATTACTGCTACACTTACTGGCAAACCAGGGTAGGGGCGGTCCTGGTGGGGGTTATTGTGGGTCGCTCCAACTAGGCTGCAGCTCCCACTGGTTTAGGTGAGGGCCAAGTATGTGCTGGGCAGAACCAGGCTGGACTGCAACACCCATTGGTTCCAGTGGAAGTCGGGAGTGAAAACAGAACCAACCCAGCAATTACAACCACCAGCTGATTGGAGCGATGGACGGTGCCAGGCCCTGTACTTGTTAGCACATACAAGAAGTTTCTTTGGAGATCTTCCTAATCTAAATGCTGGACTCAGAACCTTAACGAAGAAAAGAGAGAAGACAGAACGGGTCAACCAACCATCTCAGCTATGATGGACTATGTCAATCAGTGGATTTTTCAAAGACCTCATAGTGCTTGGAGTGGCAAGATTGACAGCGATTCATAACTGTTGCAATATCAAAACCACCTGAGCAAGAACCTCAGAGCATGCCCTACACCCGGGACTTGGGAGGGTGGGAAATTGGGTGGGCCTTCTCCCTTAATACCCCCCTTTTAAACATGAAGGTAACAATATGGAAAACATACTAGTATTATCCACTTTCCTGTAGCCCTTGAACCTTCTTACTCTAAGTATGTAAAGAATGTCAAAATAAATTTTATTAATAATAAAAAAAAAAAAAGACTTCTACCCCTGCTTCCCAAAGCTCTGTCCGAGGAGGGACGAGATGCGCCCAGCGCCTCCCGAGAGCCAAGGCTACAGGCCCCTCCTGACTCCCACTGCGTCCCCACGCACAACTCCCTCGAGCTGGTCCGCACGGAGCTGCGTGCACCGCATACCCGCCTCAGCTCCTGCACAGCCCGGGGCTGCGGGGCAGGCCAGCAGGGGCCGCACGCCAGCACTCCCCATCCCCAAACGTCAGCTCGCGGGCCTGCAGGGGCAGCTGGCCTTGGACAGGTCCAGGGAAACGTCCCCACTGCGGGCCCTGCCCGCTGCGGCCCCACGCACGGCCCGCCCGCGCCCCGGGCCGCCCGGCCACTCACTGGAAGTTCTCCATGGAGATGCGGACGATGGAGCCTTCCACGAAACGCCCGGCCGCCGGTGGCAGAGGCGCCTGAGTAGCGGCGGCCCTTCTCTGGCTCAGCACCTCGGACGCCCGCTCCCTGGGCAGAGCGCTCTCGGAGGCCGCCGCGCCCGGGGAGGGCGCCTTGCTGCTGCAGCTCGCCATCCCGGCTCCCGTTCCTTCCCGCGCCTTCCGTTCACAGTGAGCCACGGCGCACGTGCCAGGCTCCCGCGCGAACGACCCGACACGCGACGCCGCTGGAGGCCCGAACGAACAGCACCTGTGCAAGGCCGGCCCCGACCCGGCGGCCGCGGGCTAAAAGCGGGGTTGAGGGCGGGAGCCACGGGCTGGGGGCGGGGCTGAGGGCGGGAGCCACGGGCTGGGGGCGGGGCTGAGGGTGGGAGCCACGGGCTGGGGGCGGGAGCCACGGGCTGGGGGCGGGGCTGAGGGCGGGGGCACGGGCTGGGGGCGGGGCTGAGGGCGGGAGCCACGGGCTGGGGGCGGGGCTGAGGGCGGGAGCCTCGGGCTGGGGGCGGGGCTGAGGGCGGGAGCCACGGGCCGAGAGCGGAGAACGTTCTGCAGCGTCCAGAAGTGCTGAGGGCGACCTCGTCAGGGCAGGGCTGTGGACTTGGTTCTAGAAGGCCGCGGAGGCGCTCCCGGGCCTCGCTCCCGCGTGGCCCCCGTGCCCGGCTCAGGGAGAAGCTGGCCTGCCGCGGGACTCCATGTCTGTGTCAGTCAGGGCTTGACGCTAGGCCCAGACGGGGCGGCGACTGCGCGGCCTCCTCGCCTCGGCCTCTCGCCGCGTAATTTAAAAAATAAAGTAACTGCCGGGCTGGCGAACGAGCCGTCCTTTATAAAGGAGCCCCTCCGTGTGCCAGCGTGATGGCACACGCGGGATTCGGCTGGCGTGTGCCTCGCTGGCTTCAGTGTCTCCGTGCCACAAGCTCTCATCGGTGGCCAGCAGTTTCGTTAACGGAGTGCATTTTGCATTTTCATGACCGTGTTTAAGAAGTTTGAAAATGGAAGGATCCCAAAGCAGAGACAACAGCCACTGCTGTACCTTCCTAGGGTACACTGCGCGGCAGGTGCTCGCCTGGGCCTGGCTGAGCAGCCGCACCGCCTGACCCACGCCGCCCGTGGCATTGCACCCCTGAGCCCCTGCTTTCAGGCACTTGAGTGAGCCAGCATTGTAGGCCTCCCCTCTCTGTGTGACTCAAAAAATAAAGTTAACCATCTGATATTTCTTCTACCTTTTTCCTAGTAGTTACTTTTAAAAAGTTACTCGTCCACATATGACTATGTTCGCTGCATACAGCTGTGTTAGGCAGTTGTGTGAGAGGCGGTGGAACACCAAACAGGTGGTCATTGTTGAGAGATGAAATGCAAACCAGGACTTGGGTGCGTGGGATTGGCTCCTGGTGCGAACGCGCACGTCGGGCACGCAGCTCAGAGGGACCGAGCAGGACGCAATGTCCAGCAAGAGGTCAATAGGTCCCGCGCTGCTAGACGTGAAAAAGATGACAAATTGACAAGATCATGGGGCCGCATAATCCTTAAGATGGCACTATTAACTCATAATTCATTTGTAGCAGAATACATAAAAATAACCAAGATCCATCTGAAATGTCGCTGAAGTCTTCTATTATAAATTGAGTGGTTTGCGGTCCCTAAGACGGAACTACTTGTGTGATTTTCCCAGCAACCTTGAGAAACGGGGCCAGTTTTGCCTCATTTTGTGCACGAGGGAAAGGACTTGAGGGGGGGAGTGACTGGCTCTCCCCACACATCTCATAAGTGGCTTCGCTGCATCACCTCCGGATAGTCCTGCACATGTTGGAAACACAGTGCCATTGCAATCGGCATGACGAGCCCACTCCTCCCTGCACCCTGTCCTGCAGTCATGGGGAAACCGCAGAGAGAAACAAGTCCCCTGCACAAGAACCAGGCGTCCCAGAGCCCAGGCCTTCGCACACCCAAGGCACCAAGACATGAAGCGTTGTTGGCTAGCTGCCGGCTCTCGCTGCCGTCCCCAGGCTGCAGGGACAAAGTCATGCCCTCTGAGGTCTCCGTCTAACAGCCTGCACATAGGTGTGCGCGGGGCTTAGCAGTCTGAACTGGGTGGGCTGATTTCTGGCTCTATTTTCCTTACAAACCTGTGAACTTCTTTGCAATCTTTATGCATAGACTGCCACCAGGAGCACAGGATTCTTAAGAACGCCTTGCCAAACTGTTTCTACTTGCGTATTCAAAACCAGCCCGAATCTGATGCACATTCCCCATAGCTACTCCTTTCCTCGCTACTGAACCTGAGTCGGCTCTTTCTGGACAGCAAATTAGAGGAGAGAGAGCAAGATGTGTGAGCATCAAGACTCTGAAGCGCGTGTATTCAGTGCTGGTGAGTGTTAGATAATGTCCACCGACCGACCGCCCGCTTGGTGAAATAATATCGGCAAGTTGTTCAGAGTTGAGATGGAAGCTTTATTGGAAAATCCGCTCCTGGGCCCCATTCGCGCAGAGGGGAAGGAAGAGGGAAGCGAAAAGGGCGTCTGAGATACGTGTCTGGGAGTTTTATACCCATCTACACACGTGGGAGGGCAAAGGGGCTGTTCGTGTCCCAACTATGCAAGGAATGTCCATTCAGGTGTGCCATTGGTCAACTGGAATCCCGCCAGGTAGGTGACGTAACCGGCTCCTGTGGCCCCTCCTCCTGTGGGGGCGGGGCAGACCCGCCCCTAGCCTCCAGTGCCCTGGGGAGCCATCATTCCGGACTCTTGGTAATAGGAAAGGGGGCGACGAAGTCGTTCTGGCTACTTCCTGCTGAAGGGGGGGCGTAGTCCCTAATTGTGGTCCGGAGAGGGCTCCGTGGGCACTGGGACGTAGGGGTGGAGCAGCAGTTGGTTGAGAGTGACCCGTGAGGCTTCTTGGATTTTTTCTTTGGCAAACCTTAGAAAACAAGGAGCAATGGTTAATAAAAGGCCTATAAGTATTAATGGGGTTAGTATAGGCATGAGCCAAGTTAGTAGGGGGGATTCCCAGATGCTAAAACACGAATCCTTGCCCAGATTTGGCCAACTATTGAGTCGATCCCTTATTGACTGGAGATTTTTTATCCCAGTTTCTACTATACCAGATTCGTTAATATAATAACACTGTTCCTGTAGGAAGACACAGGTTCCCCCTTTGCTTGCAGTCAGCAGATCCAGGGCTCGTCGATTCTGGAGTGCCACTTCAGCCAGCGAGGTGATTTGTCACTGTAAGGATGCCAGGGACCAGGCTGAGTCTTCTATAGCCTGATTGAGGTCCGCTTGGAGCTTGTTGACCTCGATGATAGAGTGACCTAGGGCTCCTGCACGGAGGCCTATCACCAACAGGGAGGTAGCAATAGACATTCCTACCAAAGTTGGAATGAAGACCGCCAGTTTGGTTTTTTCAAGATCCTGGGAATTTGAAATTTCCTGTTTAGCTTCTAAGCAAGAAAGCAGTGTTAGTTGGTGCACCTGCTAGAAAATAAATCACAGTTGACTGAAATAGAAGAAAATGAATTGAAAGAATTGGTGCTGGAAGCAAGACAATTACATTGAGCCATGTTTAGACATGGGGCAGGGGCTGGCCAGCAGAATGGAGATCCCAGACACCTTGCAATATATGAGGTTTCCCAGTGCGACACAGCTGTTTGGAATAATAACATTTGTTAAGAGGTGGGCTAGACATGTGCCCTTGACAGTGGCATGGGTTGCAATACACTAATGAGGCAAATCCAGCTGAAATGAAGAGGAAGGGGTTAGCTGTTGTCCAGAAGAGTAAGAGAGGAGTGAGGTAGTCAGGAGAGTTGGTGGGTCAAAGAAGTGGCAGACAATTTATCCTTGGTACAAGCACTAAAATGTTTGAGGTGAGAAATATGATACCAGGAAATGTGATCAAGGAGTTTGGCAGCCACAGGCATGGTCAGGGTCACGAAGTGAGGCCTGGTCCACTGAGGTTGGAGTGAGCGTGGGTGGAGGGTCTTGAGGAGGACCAGGTCACCAGGCTAGAGAAGAGAGGCATTGGGGTCTGATGGTGTGGTAGCAGCCGGGTCTAGAAGATAGCAGTCGACGTGGTCTCAGAGAAGCTTTTGTGGGTGAACACATGGGTGAAATCGATCTGCCAATTCTCATCTGGTTAATGTCCTTGCAGCTGGTGAGTAGGCAACCTGAGCTTAAGGGCTCCTTGAGGAAAAACAGTGGAAAACATTAGGCAGGAGGAGTTAGTGAATGAGGCATTGGTGATGGGCATCCCTTTGGTGGTAAGGGATTCCCTCTCCTGCCAGATGGCAGAATGGGGAGGCAATTGGCCTCTAGGATGGACTCAGGAATGAGTACCACATAGGCTGCATGGTGCAACGATGCAGGTTGGACACCGAGCTACCATCCACTAAAGAGTGAGGTCAGGAGACTGTAGAGGCTGGTACAGCAAGCCTTCCCTAGGTAAGAAGTGAGAATCGAGGACCGGCTGGCAAGAGTGAGAGATTGGAAGTTGAGGAAAGTGTTAAGGGGAGAGGACGGTGGGTGAAGTTCTCAGGAAAGACTCATAGTTACATCTCATTGGTGCATAACCGGAACAACACACAAATTCCACAAGCTGTGGGAAAGGGGAAGCAGGAAGCAGTGTCAGGGTCCAGGTTGGGATGTTGGAATCACTCACATTTTTCCTTTCTGTTACATGTTGGGGAGGAATGGCAGGCTCCCAGCCCTGCAAAAGAACTGGTTAATGATTTGGTTAGAAGAAATTTATACATTTGAGTGGATGACACAGGAATGGAGGGAGGGGTTACTTATCAAAATGATGGATTGATTTCCTCCTGAAGCTCACTGGAATATGTAGTCTCTGAGGGTTGGTCTTGAGGAGCTTCTTTGGGGTGCCTCTATGGTGACACACGGATCATCTTGGCAGGTGTTGACCTTCTGTGCAGATTCCACATTCTGGCCATTCTTGGATGGAGAGTCCATTTGACTTAGGCAGAGAACTGGGAACACTTTTACTCAGCCCCGATATCGCGGCTTTATGTTGTGTGGAATTAGTGGGGAAGCTTAGGCAGGAACATGCATGACAGCTGGTTAAGATTATCTAGTGAGACCTTGAGAAACAAGACAGGATGTATAGTCTGGCCTGCTTCTAATCTTGTATTCTTTCCCTCCCTCTGCTCATGGGGACTCGGGCTGCTAGCAGGAGCTAAGTCAGGGCCTATGGTAAGGCCAGGGCTCCAGTAGATAGTGGCCTTCAAGGTTATAGTGCTAGCTAGTAAAAACCGTTTCTAAGGTCTTACATACACGAATTCTGGAGTTTCAGGTAAGGTCAGGACCATCCATCTCTTCACATAGAGTACTGGAAGAGACATCATAAAGGAAGTGTGAAACTGTGGAGGCATCCCATTGACTCCCATTACCTGGCTGGACAGAGAGGAGAGCTGGCCTGAAAGAGAGGTTGGTACAGAACAGATGGTGTCTCTGGACAGAATATACAGCTTTACCTGTGATGTTGCTGACCCCAGGCCATCCCTCCATAGCGACAGATGCTTTGGGAGCTGGGCAGAGTGAAGGGCTTTCTAGCTTGTGGTCCACCATGGTTCTGACCCAGGAATACTTTGACCCCCAGGGCAGTCCCATTTCTAGTGGCCTGGCTCTTGGCAGAGCTAACAAGACTCTTTGAAAGCCACTTCTATCATTGCAGCTGGCTGCCCAATATTCTGGCTTCCCATATCACAAGCAGGTGCTACTTGAGGGTAGACTAGCCTTACTGGGTCTCCTAGAGAACAGGTTACTGTATAAAGCCACCTTAATGAGCCTCCTGATGCCTAGCTCACTACTCTTCCTCTGGGCCCTGGTTAAAGTGGGCCACAGAGGCAACCACGGGATGTCAGCCAAAGGGATGCTCAATTCTATCCCTGAATGCCTTAATGGGCTGATCTAGGAATTTGTAGTTACAGGCATAGTCCTGATAGTTTTAGGGTAATGCCTATGAGAAGATAATTAGGCTGCTTGGTCTGACAAGTTAGCCATCCCTTTAAAGGGTCTGGAAATCCAACTGTGCAGCCTGAGTCCCTCAGTGAGAGAGAGAGAGAGAGATGAAGAAAGTAGTTGGAAGCATCAGATTAATTACCATCAAGTAAAAACTCTCAAATAGAAGTTCTAGAAAGCATTTGCCAAAGGTCTGATGTCGGCTACAAATTTGAAACAAGCACAGCTTTACAATTAGCTTAAATTGCACATTAGAAAAAGCAATAATATCAGTGATAAATATTTAGAAAAATGCTATAGGCAATTTAAAGGACAATGATAAATTACATTGCACATAAACCATACAAGATGTATTCCTCTCAAAACTTTCATGACTTCCCATTCCTTCTACGACATGCTTTAACCTGGAAATACTCTGTAAAACAATTGGTAAGAGCACGTGAGTTTACCTCATGGCTTGGAATAACTTAGCAGTGGATTAGAGCAACTCTATACTGGGTTATTTTGATATACAAATGTTAAATTAAGTTTCAAAACAACTTAGCAAATTACAGTTTTGTTCTTTTGGTAGATGTTAATTAGCTTATCTTTTATCCCACCCATCTTAGATAAGGGGTGGGGGTGGGGATGACGAAAGGAAAAAAAGAGTTAAAAGCAGTTGCTGCAGCAGCAGCAGGGAATCAGGCATTATTGGGGTTAAGTCAGAAGAACCAAAGAGGGAGAGCAGGTTAGGTTGAGGGTGAGAATGGAGAAAGGCAAGATGGCAGACAGGGTCCTGCCACATGGAGGAAGGCAAGATGGTGGACAGGGTCCCATCAGGTGGAGGAGAAAGGCAAGATGGTGGATGGGATCCTGCCACATGGAGGAGGGGGAGGGGAGCTGGGAAGATGGCGTCAGAGCAGGAAGTGGAGAGAGGGGGCTTGGGAACATGGTACCTGCGCAGGAAGTGAAGGATCCGAAGGAAGAAGGTTCTGAGTGGGGGAGAACGAACTGGGGAAAGGCGAGTTGGGGAAAATGTGAGGTAGAGGTCAGAGAGGTCCTTGGGCAAGGATAGGGACCTTCTGTGCAGCAAGGATGTCCACACAGAGGGAAAAAGGAGGAACAAAGAGAATGATGGGGTTAGGTGGAATTAGGTGGGGCAAGATATGGGAGTAGATAGAATAAGGGAGGGGTGGGAACATAGCAGAGAAACAGAAGGTGAAGTGACACTGGAATCCAGTGGCTACTCAGGAAGTGAAGGAGTCTGGAAACATGACAGAAGGACTGGGAGCGTAGAAGAGGTGACCAAAGAGGAGGTGACCTTGGGGAACATGGCACAGGGACTGGAGGAGTAACGTACAAGGTGGATGGGCCAAAGGCTCCGAGAGAGGCGAAAGTGCAGGTAAAGAGGCTGGCAGAGAAGGAGGTGGGGAAGAAGTGGGGGCTGGGTGGAGTCCTAAAAGTTCTGGTGGCTCAGAAAAGGTAATGGTTAGGTGAAAAGTCTAAGAGATCCTTGGGAGAGTGGGAGGGCTTAGCCTTGGCCAGGAGAATCTGAGTCGTGGAACAGGAGGAACATAGGGAAGGGCAGGAACGGAGTTTCCAAAAAGCTTCCACATAACAAACTTAAGACCATTTACCCTCGCGAGGACAGAAATTACCCAATTCCGTGAGGATCTGAAAATCAAACGTGCCTTCCGCTGGCCATTTGGAGCCTTTTCCAACACGTACTGTGGCCAGGCCACGGTTGAAAAATGGACAAGGCATTTTCTGCGTAAGTCCAGGCCCAGACCCATGGTTTTAAAATTGGCCAATAAACAGCTTAAGGGGGTTTGGGGGCCATGGGCTCAGGACATTTTGTTGCCCATCCTGTCCCAATAAAGTATCTCACGGCTAATCTAAACACAAAGAAGGCGTCCCCGCTTTGAAATTCAGACTAGAGGGGAACCTGGTTCCCCGTTAAGGAGGGCCAGTCAGTAGGGGGGACGTCTCACACCCCACTGAGGGCCCTGGATAGGTGGGAGCCGGTCAACGACCAGGGCGTCCCCCGTCTCGCTGAGGGCTCAGGACAGGCAGACCACGTGTACACGGTTTGGGGGGTCTGCAGGAGGTTGGGGGAGTACTTTTCAGGACAGGAGGAGCAGGGCGGAGGGGCTTACCTCACGTCTGTCGCTTCCGCAGCCAGCAAAGGCCTTGGGGCTGGCGGCTAGAGGTGGAAAGAGGAAGGGGGGAGCTCAACCAGTTTAGGGAGCCCACGCATCCCTTCCCGGGTTTCCGGCACCAAATGTTAGATAATGTCCACCGACCGACCGCCCGCTTGGTGAAATAATATCGGCAAGTTGTTCAGAGTTGAGATGGAAGCTTTATTGGAAAATCCGCTCCTGGGCCCCATTCGCGCAGAGGGGAAGGAAGAGGGAAGCGAAAAGGGCGTCTGAGATACGTGTCTGGGAGTTTTATACCCATCTACACACGTGGGAGGGCAAAGGGGCTGTTCGTGTCCCAACTATGCAAGGAATGTCCATTCAGGTGTGCCATTGGTCAACTGGAATCCCGCCAGGTAGGTGACGTAACCGGCTCCTGTGGCCCCTCCTCCTGTGGGGGCGGGGCAGACCCGCCCCTAGCCTCCAGTGCCCTGGGGAGCCATCAGTGAGAATTACAGAAACGCAAGCCCTGGGCTGGGACTGGTGAGCAGTCTGAGCTTCTATGCCTTCCTCTCCCGCACTTCCAACCCTAGAATCCTGTGCTGTGTTTACCGCCCACCACGTTTCATCCAGGTGAAACCATGGAAATGAATGCTAAAGGCTTCAGAAAAATGGATCCCGCCTCACGAGGGAAGGCAGGTAATCAGTTCGCTTTTGTCTTTTATATGAACGGCAGATTGTTGCTTAGCAACCAAGGGCAGTCATAATAATACCTCCTTTCATTCAACACTTAACACTTCCACCCCTTTCCCTCGAGCACAAAATGAGGCAAAACCGGCCCTGCTTCTTAAGGTTGCCGGGAAAATTACACGAGAATAGTACAAGCGCTTCCGTCGCGGGGACCCCAAATCACTGTTTATATTAGAAGACTCATTCGCCACATAACTTGCTGATTATATCTATGTGAGGCATCGACTTGAGTCCTAGGGACGTGTCTTCATTTTCGAATCAGAAAATGCAGCCGTATCTCTAGGAAGAATAACGCTTCGAAGGAATGATGGTAGCTGGTGAGCTGCTGGATTGGCCAACGTCCTGAAATGCTGCTTTCCTGATGTCCCAACTCCGTTTAGGAAGTGATCTTCTCTGCAAAATGAGACACGATGAATAAAAAAATTTGATTCACATCTTTTCATTTTTATTGCAAAATTTATTAGTTCCGTAAACCTCAGGATATTGATTTGGGTAGTTGAATATTTTTTATTATTATTATTATTTTTATTGGAAAGGAGGATATACAGAGAGGAGAGACAGAGAGGAAGATCTTCCTTCCGATGATTCACTCCCCAAGTGAGTGCAACGGCCAATACTATGCCAATCCGAAGCCAGGAGCCTCTTCCGGGTCTCCCACATGGGTGCAGGGTCCCAAAGTTTTGGGCCGTCCTCGACTGCTTTCCCGGGCCACAGGCAGGGAGCTGGAAGGGAAGTGGGGCTGCTGGCATAGAACCGGCGCCCATATGGGATCCCAGGCGTGCAAGGCGAGGACCTAACCACTTGTGCCACCGCGCCAGGCCCCTATTTTTGTTTTCAAAGTAATATTTCGGAGAGGTGGAATGCCCTCAATAGGTTCACTTAGAGGATTTTTGTTTTTGTTTTCCACTGTGATGGGAAAGCTTGCAAGTTGACCAGAAGAGTGGACTTGGGGCCAGCCAGGCCCTCCTTCGGAGGCGTTCCGGGTGAGGAAAGCTGAGTCCTGAGCACCTACGCCAACCTAATCTGCACGCTAAAGTCCTCACCTTGCATGTGCCAGGATCCCATGTGGGCACTGATTCTAATCCCGGCAGCCCCACTTCCCATCCAGCTTCCTGCTTGTGGTCTGGGAAACCAGCTGAGGTTGGCCCAAAGCCTGGGAATCTGTACCCACATGGGAGACCCGGAAGCTCCTGGCTTCACATCGGCTCAGCTCCAGCCTTGCAGCCACCTAGGGCATGGTCAGCTGATGGACGCTCTTTCTTTCTGTCTCTCCTCTCTGTAAATCTGACTTTCCAATGAAAAATTAAAAAAAATTTTTTTAAAGATTTATTTTAATCATGAAGTCAGATATACAGAGAGGAAGAGAGATAGAGAAGAAGATTTTCCATCCAATGATTTACTCCCCAAGTGAGTACAACAGCCAGTGCTGTGCCGATCCAAAGCCAGGAGCCAG
>NW_024466880.1:0-23084 GCF_017591425.1 Ochotona curzoniae
GAAGTAGAGTATATTGTTTTATTACAGTGATTACATATGAATAATTGAAAATTTATATCTTCTAAATAGTAAAAAAGCCAAAGATACTGAAGAAAGAGTGCAAAGAACCACAGTTTATTACCAAAGAAGGGTAAGTTTGTGTGTGTATTTGTTCAGTGTGTGTGTGTTGTGCATGTTTAGGTGTGTATGTATATATTTATTGGAACCTGTGCCTTTATGTAGAATGGAAAGGGAAAAGTGATTCCTTTACTAGTTTTATATCTTGCTTGAAGTGTTACATGTGGTATTCAGTCATTTCCATGTTTTCAGTGCTTCAAAGCATGTGTAATAAAAAAAAAAATCTCATGTCACCATGTCTCCTGTCTTTGGCAAAAGGAATTACATTGCAGAAATAAAATTAAATTCTCAATCTCCAGTTGGGTCTCGTATTCAGCCAGGCTAGTTATTTGTTCATTGACAGTTCCTTTTGTGGCTGATTACTGACAAGGGAGCATAAACCAAAAGCGTATGGGTTACAAATTTTAGCTGCTTTTAGCGTACTTACACACAATTGATGATGTGTCCATGAAATTTTGCATAAAGTTGTGTTTACTGACACAAAATGTGTGTGAAATATTTCTTAGCTTGTGAGTTACTTCCTATGTTAAAGACAAGATGTTCTTTCTGTTTAAGAAAATTAATTTTCAAGCCTTCTGTTTTTTAGGTTATTCATTATAAGAAAAAAGCCCACCATAATTGGGTAAGTTTCAAATTGCCTTAAAGATTTTTCTATTTCTTAAAATAAATTTTGCTTTTCCTTCAGGAAGATAATGCTGGGGATTTAAATTTATGAAAATGATAGTATATAAAAACCAGTAGTGGTATTACATTCCATTTGGAGAAATAATATATTATCAAATGGTGGTTATTCCCAGTCTTCTTTCAGCACTTTTCTTCCTCAAAAGTAGCCTAGAAGAGGGTGAGAGGGTTAGAGGAACTTGGTGCATATGCTCATGTTTATGTATTTACATTTTGGGACATTGGATTGCCCCTTGTTATCTAGAGGAGCCAGAAAGGTCTCTGGACCATTTTACTCAATTGTCAAACAAATTGGATTGGAAAAAGAGCTAGCTAAAGCCCTTTCTAGTTCTAAAATTGAGGGTTCTATTAAGTGATTCTCAGTGTTGGTACAAATTAAGGAAAGGGTCATCCGGAGAACTAGTTGTCCATGCCTGCAGAGGAACTGCATGATGAGGAAGTGAAGTGGCTGTAAACTTGGAGCAGTTAGAAGGAAGAGCAGAGATGGAACTGTTGACAGTAGCTGTCCACTGGGAGTGCCTGTCACAGGGAGGTGGAGACAGCATTCAGGGATGTTTGTCAAGTGCTTGACACTGACAAACATGAAATCAATGTTAACTGGTGTTACCATTGCTATTATAGTGAAAACTTGTCGATGTTAGGCCAGTCTAAGAGGAGCATAGAATGAGAGAGTGGTATATTGAATGTCAGGTCCCTCCCCTTTCTGACATTCTGTTTGTTTTGGTTTCAAGAGTTCAAGTTTTCTTCACCATTTCTCGCCACTTTCTAAATACTTACGCATATTATTTTCAAAATTTATTCATTTTATATGAAAAGACAGATTTACAGAGAACAGGGATACAGAGAGAAAGATCTTCCATCAGCTGGTTGACTCCCCAGGTGGTCGCAATGGCTGGAGCTGAGCCAATATGAAGCCAGTTGCCAGGAGCTTGTTTTGAATCTTCCATGAGAGTGTGTGGTTTCCCAAGGCTTTGTGCCATATGTTACTGGTTTCCCAGGCCACAAACAGGGAGCTGGATGGGAAGTGGAGCAGCTGAAACATGATCTGGTACCCATATGAAATCCTGACGCATGCAAGGCAAGAATTTATTTTTTAAAGATGAGGATGATGTGTATTAAATTCTTGCTATTTTAGGCAAGACACTTAAAAGTCGCTTGCTCATGTTCCTTACTAAACCCACTTAATAAGTATAAATTGGATTATACCATTTCAGATTTTATGATGAGAAAACAGCCCAAGATCACATAATTAGATAGTGCCTGCCACCCATGTGGGAGACCCAGATTGAATCCTGGGTTCTTCTTTAGTCTGGCCTGTATCTGGCTGTATGGCCGATGAGAAGAGAACTGGTGTTGGAAAAAAAATGTCTCATTACTATTCAAATAAAAGAATAAGAAAGGTCTTGTGATTATTGCATGCTGTTGATATTCACTAGATTGTGCAAGCTTTGTTCTCTGTGACATTTGATTTTATCTTTACCTCTTACTGAATAAAATGGGATATGATTTATGCAGCGCCATGAACTTACTAAAAGTACAACATGCATTGATAATTTCATCTATTTTTTTTTAAAATAGCATTTAGCCACATGCTGCAAAACTGTTTTAGACCTTTATGGTTTCACAGAATCATAGTGAATTTTCTGTAGAGATGATGGCCTTGAGGCAACTATGCAAAGCTGCCATGTGTAATGATTCTGAGTCTGTGTTGCAGTTGCCTGAGGCTTGCATCCTCCCACATTGCCCTTAGCCTATTACTTGACTGATCAAACAGTCCTCCATCTCACATCAGAGAGCAGCATTCATTGGCAAGTGCACAAGTCATCTCCAGTTTTAGGTCCATGTCATCTGCTTACCTGAAATATTTCCTTTTCTAAAAGATCCTTCAATTCAAAATGTTTTATCTGCATTTCGTATAAGTGGATGCATACATTGACAGTGATATGTGTATGCTCTGGGATGTTCATGCTCATTTTCATCTAACATTTGTCTGCATGTCTCTCCGTCTTTTGTTATTTTTCAGTGGGCAGCTCGGTTTGCCGAGAGAGAACTCCATAACTTTAAGAAAGAAAATGTATATAAAAGCAAAAAGTAAGTTTCTTAGTGGTAACACTTAACAACTTTTAGCTCTTTTATTGTCACTTTCTTAATTAGGTAATATTATAAGGATAAATAATGAAATTTCAGTGAATCCAGCATTTTTCATTGTGAAGTATTTACTCGTTTTGACCATAGTTTTAAATATTTACGTCACCTGAGTGTTTAATTTTCCTTCATAATGCTTTTTGCATTATATAATTGGATCCACTTCAGTTTTCCGTGTGCAAATTGCCACTGCCCAGTTATTCCTCATCTTCATGAAAAAAATGTCATTTGCCTTATTGTCAAGTTGACTGCTAAAGCCATGCTTTTCTTCTGTTACGTGTATTAGTAAGATTTTTGTGATGCTATAACACTTGAGAGGAACTTCTTAAGAACGTAGATTTATTTTGCCTCACAGGAGACACATCATCAAAAATTGTGTGATGTTTTGGGTTCAAGATCTGTTGTGGCACCTGTACAGTAGAGTAGCCATTCATTACACAGCCAAGTAGTCTCTTACTCCATCACTGCACATTCCCTTAAGCCACAAATAAGTTTGATAACAGATATGATGTTAAAACAAAGACAAAACTAAACAAAAATACAGTACCATAGAGTTGAACAAATAACCAATTCATAGGTGACGAAAAGAAAACATGGAAGTCTGCTTTTCATGATGGTTTCCTTATATTAGAGAGAACATATGATATTTATCCTTTTGGGTTTGACTTATTTTACTGAAGATGATGGTCTCTAGTTGTGACCATCTAGTTGCAAATGATATGATTTCCTTCTTTTTATTGGCTGAGTAATACTCCATAAAATAGAGGTACCACTCTTTAACCACTCCTCTTTGCACTTGCATCCAGATTGTTTCCATGTATTTTCTACTGTAGATTGTGTTGCTGTGAATATAGGATTACAGCTGCCTCTCATATATGCAGTATTCATTTCCTTTGGGTATATTCCTAGGAGTGGGATACCTGGTTCCTGAGGCAGGTTCATTTGCAATTCTCTAAGTACTATCTATACTGATTTCCATAATTGCCGTACTAGCCTGTACTCCCACCAGCCGTGAAGGAGGATATTTTTCTTCCCACTCCCCTGCAAGCAGGTGTTGTTAGTTGAGTTCTGAATGTAGGCCAATCTGAATGGAGGTAGATGGTACCTCAGCATGGTTTTAATGTGTATCTCCCTGACTGCTAGGGAGCCTTAGTATGTTTTAATATGTCTGTTAGCCATTGGATCTCTTCTTTTGAAAAAAAAACCACTGTTTATATCCTTTGCCCATTTTTCACAGGGTTGCTTTATTTATTCATTTATTTTCTGTCCCTGGGTTTCTGAAGCTCTTAGTAAATCCTGGACATTAGTCCCCTATCACCTGTGTAATGTGCAAAAATTTTCTCCTATTCTGTTAATTGCCTCTTCATTTTGTTAATCATTTCCTTTGCTGTATGGAAGAATTTTAATCCCATTTATTTATTTTGTCTTTGTCTACCTATGATTTTGGGGTCTTTTCTAAGAAGTCTGGTTCCATTCCTATTCCTAGGAGAGAGCTCCCTCTATTTTTCTTTAATACTTTGATGGTTTCTGGATGTAGATTTAGGTCCTGAACCATTTAGAGCTGATTTTTTGTACAATGTGGCAAGTGCAGGTCTTGTTTCTTGATTCTGCAGGCTGCTATCCAGTTGTCCCAACAGCATTTGTTGAATTGCCAAGAATTTTTTTTCCTGGATTATTTTCAGTTTTCTTGTCAAAGAGTAGTTGGTAATACATGTGTGGGTTCCCTTCTGATGTTTCTACTCTATTCCATTGATATTCTCCTCTGTTTCTGTACCAGTACCAGACTGTGTTGATGACCATTGCACTGTAGTATGTCTTGAGGTCTGGAACTGTGATTCCCTCTGCTTGATTTTTATTCTTCAGGATAGCTTTGGCTATTCGTGGTCTCTTGTGTTTCCAGATGAATTTTTGTATCTTCTATTTCTGAAAGGATGCTGTTGGGATTTTGATTGGGATTGCATTGAATCTGTATATTACTTTTGGTAATATGGACATTTTGATGATGTTGATCCTGCCAATCCAGGAATATGGTAAATTTCTCCACTTTTCAATGTCTTCTTCTATTTCCTTTTTAAATGTTTTATGGTTTTCATTATAGAGGTCTTTCACATATTTGGTTAGCTTAATACCTAGATATTTAAGATTTCTCTCTGCTTTAGGGACTGTATTTACAATTTCCTTCTCAGCCATGGAATTACTTGTGTACACTAATGCCATTGATTTATGTTCATTAATTTGTATCCTGCTACCCTGCCAAAGTCTGAGTTTTTGGATTCTCCTATGTAGAGGATCATTTCATCTGCAAATAGAGATACTTTCAGTTCCTCATTTCCAATTTGAATTCCTTTGATTTCATTTTCTTGCCTAATAGCTTTGTTATGGACATCCAATACTATATTGAATAATGGTGACAGTGGACATCCCTGTCTAGTTCCAGATTTTAGTGGAAAGACTTCCAGTTTTTCTCTATTTAGTATGATGCTGATATTGGCTTTGATTGTGCTGTAGAATGTTCCTTCTATACTGATCTTGCTTAGGGTTTTCATCATGTAATGGTAGTGGATCTTATCAAATGCTTTCTCTGCATCTATTGAGATGATCATATTTTTTTTCAATTTGTTGACATGATGTATCACATTTATTGATTTATGAATGTTGAACCTTTCCTGCATGCTTGGGCTGAATCCCACCTGGTCCCCGTGAATGATCTGCCTGATGTACTGTCAGTTCCTGTTGGCTAGTATTTTGTTGAGGATCTTTGCATCTTTGTTCATCAAGGATATTGGTCTACAGTTCACTTTTTCGTTGTTTTTCCACCTGGCTTTGGTATTAAGGGCATATTAGATTCATAGAGTTTGAAAGGATTGCCTCCATTTCTGTTGTTTGGAAAAACTTGTGGAGAATTGGAGTAAATCCTCTTGAATAGTTCCTCTTGAAAAGGTTTTTAGAACTCAGCAGTGAAACCATCTGGTCCAGGACTTTTCTTGGTCAGAAGGGTTTTAATTTTGAATTCAATTTCAGTCCAACGTATAAGTCTATTTAGGTTGTGAATTGCCTCTTGATTTAGTTTTGTGGCTGTATGTGTCCAAAAATCTGTCCATCTTTTCTGCATCTTCTGATTTGTTTGCATATAGTTGCTTGTAATAGTTCCTAATATTTTCCTGAGTGTCTGAGCTCTGTATTATTATATTTTTTCTCATCTCTGATGCTATAGATGCTTATCTTCTCACTCCATTTTTTGATTAGTTGGGCTAGTGGGGAGTCTATTTTATTGATTTTCTCAAAGAACCAGCTCTTTAATTTATTGTTCTCATATATAGTTCTTTTGGTCTCTCTTTAGCTAATTTCATTCCTTATTTTGATTATTTCATTTTTCCTACTAATTTTGGATTTCTTTGCTGCTGTTGTTTGGATCCTTCAATTGTAGGATTAACTAATTTATTTGGCTCCTTTCCAGTTTCTTTTTTTTTAAAGATTTATTTTTATTATTTTTTATTGGAAAGGCAGATATACAGAGAGGAGAGACAGAGAGGAAGATCTTCCATCCCATGATTCACTCCCCAAGTGAGCGCAAAGGCCGATGCTATGCCAATCCGAAGCCAGGAACCTCTTCCGGATCTCCCACACGGGTGCAGGGTCCCAAAGCTTTGGGCCGTCCTCGACTGCTTTCCCGGGCCACAGGCAGGGAGCTGGAAGGGAAGTGGGGCTGCCAGGATAGAACCGGCGCCCATATGGGATCCCGGGTGTGCAAGGCAAGGACCTTAACCACTTGCGCCACTGCGCCGGGGCCCCTTTCCAGTTTCTTAACATAAGCATTGACTGAGATGAACTTTCCTCTTAACACTGTCTTGATTGTATCCCAAAAGTTTTGGTTTGTTGTGTTGATGCCTTCATTTGTTTCAAGCAGTTTTAAAATTTTCCCTTTGATTTCTTCTCTAATCCATCAATCATTTAGTAACATATTATTCAGTCTCCATGTGTTTGCAAGTCTTCTTGGGTGTTTCGACTTTTGGTCTCTATCTTCACTCCATGATGGTCTGAGAAGATGCATGGGATGATTTCAATTTTTTTTTTTTTAATTCATTGAGGCTTGTTTTGTGGCCTGTAACATGGTCAGTTCTGGAGAAGGTTACATGTACTGATGAAAAAAAAAAGTGCATTCTCTGTAGGGTGAAAGTTTTGGTAGATACCAAGTAAACCCATTTGTACTAGAGTTTGGGTGATTCTGTTGTTTCTTTGCTGAGTTTCAGTCTCGTGGAACTGTCCATTGATGTTAATGTGGTATTAAAGTCCTCATTATGAATGTATTGGAGTCTATTTCTCCCTTTAAATCCATCAATATTTGTTTCACATAGCCAGATGCCTTAGCATTTGGTGCATGTACATTTATTATATTGATCTCTTCTTGCTGAATGGATCCTTTGATCATTATGTGGTGTCCTCCTTCATCTCTTTTGATGCTTTTCACATCAAAGTCTATGTCATCTGATGTAACAACAGCTTCACCCACACGTTTTTCTTTATCATTTGCTTGGAATATCTTTTCCAACTTTTCCCTTGCAGTTTCCTCTGATCTTTGTTGGTGAGATGTGTCTCCTGCAAGCAACAGATAGATGGAGTTTGTCTTTTGATCTAGTCCTCTGATCTATAGTGTTTGATAAGTTTAAGCCACTTACATTCAGTGTTAATATGGATAGGTGGCAGTTTGGTTCTGTCATTTTAGCAATGGGTTGTTCTTTGATTTAGTCTTCTGCTAGTTTTTTAGTGGGATGTTCTCCAGATTTGCCTTTGGTTTTGGTAGTTGCTATTCCTTTTTGCTTTCACGAGAACATCTGTCATATCATTTGCAAGGCAAGTCTAGAAAGCAGTTTCTTGGATTTATCTTTGCTGTGGAATAATTTTGTTTCATTTTCAAAGACAAAGGAGAGTTTTTCAGGATACGGTACTCTGGGCTGAAAATGTTTTCCTTTTTGAATCTAGAATAAGTCACTCAATTCTCTTCTGGCATTTAGTGTTTTCTCTGAGAGGTCAACTGTGAGTCTGGGGTTCCTCTATAGATCATTCATTTTTTTTATGTGTGCATTTAAGGATCTTTCCTTACGTCCGACTGAAGAGAGCTTGGTTACATGTGTCGTGGTGAGGTTCACTTTTGATGAACTCTGTTGGGAGTTTTATGACCCTCCTGTGTATTGTTTCCCAATTCTTTTCCAGCTTTGAGAACTTCTCATGTATTATTTCTTTGAATACATCTTTAATCCCAGCTTCTCTTTCTGCACCTTCTGGAACTTCCATAACTCTTAGGTTGGGTCTTTTAACCGTATCTTTTAATTCTTGGATACGTTTTTGTTTGTTTGTTTGTTTGTTTGTTTGTTTGTTTTTTAGTTTGACCTTGCTCTGCTTCCAGCTTTTTGATTGTTTCCTCCTGTTGACAGGAAATATCTTCCAATTCTGAAGTTCTTTCTTCTGCTTCATTCATTCTATTTTTGAGAGTCTTCATTGTACTTTTAATTTGCTCCATTGTGTACTTAATTTCTGATATATCTGCTTTCATTTGATTCATTGCTATTATTTACTTTCTAACATATTCCTTAAATTCCTTGTGCTTCTCACTGTTTAGAAAGTTTATAATGGGGCCCGTCTGTGTGGCCTAGCAGCTAAAGTCCTTGCCTTGAACGCACTGGATCCCATATGGGTGCCAGTTCTAATCCCGACAGCTCTGCTTCCCATCCAGCTCCCTGCTTGTGGCCAGGGAAAGCAGTTGAGGACGGGACCCTGCACCTATGTGGGATACCCAGAAGTTGAGCTTTGGGACCCTGCACCTATGTGGGATACCCAGAAGTTCCTGGCTCCCGGCTTCAGATCAGCACAGTACCGGCTGTTGTGCTCACTTGGGGAGTGAATCATTGGACAGAAGATCTTCCTCTTTGTCTCTCCTCCTCCTCTCTGTATATCTGACTTTGTAATAAAAATAAATAAATCTTTAAAAAAAAAAGAAAGTTTATAATGAGTTCTCTGAATTCTAAGTTCCCATTTTTTTAAGGGTCTTCCTCAGTTAATTCTGAGGATGGTCAAGGCTTTTCCTCCTTTGCTGGAGAGTCTTCAGTAACAATCATAGTGCCTCTGTGTCTTCTTTTACCTCTTGACATTGCAATTCTGGTTGGCAGATTCATCTCCTTAGTGCAGATTTCTAAGATGTATTACTTGGCTGCCACAAGAGTCGAGCCATGGCTGCCGCTAGATCCTTGGCTGTCCACTGGGGTCTGTATTGTTGTTCACCAGCCACTGGTAGGGATTGCTGTTCACTGCAACACTGCTCCAGCATTGCTGCCACTTCCCTTTGTCCTGAGGGTCTCCAGGTACCCCATGTGAACTGCCTGACCCCCCCCCTTTTTTTTTCCTGTAATCTGTTTCTTGTGGTTCTCTGTCAAACAACACTAATTTTTCTGTCACCTGGTTAGGTGGTCAGGAGGTTTGTTGGCTGCTGCCACCTTGTGGGTGACAGGTGCTTTCACTCTCCTGGGTACTCACCTTTCCTACTGTGGGGCAGATATGGGGCTCCTATAGATTAGATAGTTCTGACAGTGGAGTGGCTGTTCAGAGTGTTCTAGCTGGCGAGGGTCCCCCACCACCTTGTTTTTTTTGTGGCCTCTGCCTGCCAAACTGGTGCCTTGAGTGGGAGTGGTCCAGCTCCTGCCACACAGTGTGTAATCAGCAGCTAGCCTTTCTACACTCCGAAGGCACTGTGTCTTCTCTCAATTGCGATGGGCAAGTGATAGCAGGCTTTGTGCTTTTGTTCTCAAACACCCACTGCCACCAGCCAGGCAGTTGACTTTGTTACAGCACCACTCTTGTTTACTCCTGGGATCTGCCCTCCCATTTCTGGGTTGCCAAGAGAAGCCTTAGTCTCTGAGAGAGAACTTTATCCCCTAGGAGCCTCAAGTCTCTGTTTTGGGTGATTAGGTCCAAGAGAGCTTTCAGGTGGGGATAGGCTCAGATTCCACCACATGAGCCTTCGAAAAGTGACTCACCAGTTCCTCTTTTTATTTGTTTTTCATTGTCTGCGACAGTGTTTACCCTAGATGGTGCCTGCTTCCACCAGTTCACGTTGCCATTTGCTGTGTTGGGAGGTTTTGTTTTTGTTTTTCTTTTTGCTTTTTGTTTATTTTCAATCCTCGATGTCTACTTGTCCCCTGCCTTGATCATGCCAACTCTGGGGAGTTTCAGATGCCTTTTCCAGCAATTCTACTCTTCCTGTTCTCTACTCCTCCAATTTTTGTCTGTATTTCTGCACGCATTTAGCTATGTCAGCTACCTTCCTAGACTCCGATCATTAACTTTCAATTTTCAGGTATAATTTCATGAAATCAGCGAGACAAATCACAGCATTTTTTTATTCATTCTGTAATTAAATTTTGGCAGCTTTCTTATACTCATTTTTTTTCTTTTTTTGTCTGTATGTGTTTATTTTTATGAACTTTCTTGACACAGATTCCCTGTTCCACCTCTGCTTTCTTGCTCCATGTCTTCCTCCCATCAATTTCCCTCATATTGTTACAGTAGTACAGTCCTTCAGCAACAATTGCTGGTCAACATTCTGCTTTTTAATGTAGACATCTGTATCTATTCTCCAGATAAATTTATTGACTAAGTTCTCCTTTTGTTTGAGAGAGAGATAGAGTGACCTTGCATCTGCTGGTTGATTCTTCAGATAGCTACAACAGCCAGGGCTGTGCCTGGCTGAGGAACTACATGTAGGATTCCCACATCGTTAACCACCAATCTAAAATGACTGGAACACAGTTTATTGTGGCTGACTCCAGTGTAACAAATATAATGCTGCTTTATATAGGAGTCTGGATAGATATTATATGTATTTATATGTAAGATTATTTTAAGAGGTTTTGCTTTGAAATTTGAGTTTGTAATGTTAATTCTATATCAGAAATGCTTCCATATTAGTTTTCATGTTGTGTTTGCAGTGATGATTATGGATATTTTTATGGGAGGCTCCAATTTTGGTACAGTTAAAACATTAAAGTCTTTAATTATGACATGCCTTAAATATATTATAAATTTTCACTTTTGCTTTAAGGTACCTGATGGTCGAGGAAAACTGCCAGATAGATCAAAAGCCTGGTGTGTCATTTGTGGATGAAGATCGTAACTATAGAAGAAAAGAAATCTTAATCTATAGGTATTCAATGCCTTTTCTCTTGTGGACGAAGCATATCTAAAGCTCATTTCTAGAAAATAATGGCAAAGCATCTGGAAAGAAGTGGGACACTTTTGTCAGTCAGTTCAATTTTCTTTGTATTAAATCTAGTTTTTGCCTTGAATAGTTTAGTTACTTCTTTTTATATTAGATAAGTTAATATTACTTTTTACCAAAAATTATTTTGGAATCATTTATTTACTTGAAAGGCAGAATTAGAGTGTGAGAAAAAGGTGAAATGAAAAAAGAGAATAAGAGAGACAGTGAAGCTTCCATCTGCTGGTTCACTCTCTAAATGGCCATAAGAGTCTTGGCTGAGCCAGCGTGAATTCTGGAGCCAGTACCTTTCACTTGTTCTGCCTCATGTGTACAAGGGTGCCAAGCATCAGGCTATCATCCTCCACATTCCCAGGAGCATTGTCTGGGTGTTGGATTTTATGTGAGGCAGCTAGACTAGAACAGTTGCCAATATGGAATTACTGTGATACAGGCAGTAGGTACAGCCCATTGTCTCATGGTGCTGCTCCATTTTACTAGTATTTTTTAAGGTGACCAGAACTTTATGGGGGATTTCATTAATATCCTATGATTATATTAAGATTATAGATATCTATATACAGGTAAATCTGTGAGCATCATTCATGTTAAAACAGACATACACTATACTGCACATAGTATACATTTTGAGCTTTGTTTTGGGCTAGCATAAATAATAGAATTAATGTTAGTATTTTTTAAATGGGCATAAAGACTTATAATTTTGATTGCATATAAATATGGGAGTAATTATTTGTTCTTCATAGAAATAGAATCAATGATCTTGAAAAAGAACTTCACAGAACATTTCGTTATTACCAGGAAGAGGTAAGTGTGTGCGTATGTGTGTGTACACTTGTGTTTACTTGTTCCTGTGAATTTATGTTGGATGGAAAGGGAAAAGTGATTCCTTTGCTAGTTTTATATCTTTCTTCTGGTGTTACATGTGGTTTTCAGACACTTCCATGTTTCATTGATTCAAAGAATATGAGATATGAAATTTTAAGAGTCATCATGTCTCCTATTTCTTTGGAAAAGCAGAATTACATTGCAGACATAAAAATAGATTTTAAATCATTGGTAAGGTGTCATATTCAGCCAGGTCAGTTATCTGCTAATTGATAGTTCCTGTTGTGGCTGATTAGTGCCCAGCGAGAATAAAGTAGATATTTATCATATAAATTTTAGCTGTGTTTAAGTGTACTTACACAATAGATGATGTATACATGGAAAGTTGCATAAAATTGTGTTTACTGACACAAGTGTGCTTGGAGTGTTTCTTAACATGTGAGTTACTTCCTATGTTATTAATAGATATGCTTTTTATTTAAGAAAACTAATGTTTCAATGATATTGTTTTAGATTGTTTCTGTTCAGAAAGAAACCCACAGTAATTGGGTAAGTTTCAAATGCCCTTTTTAATCTTTTCTTTGAATTAAATTGTGTATTTCATTCAGAGAGGATTAGGGTTAGTTAAATTTATGAAAGGTAGTGTGTAAAAGATTTGGCCAATTTTATTTGCATCAATAATGGAATTATGTTTATTATGAGCTTTAAATTCTAAGTTGTATTATGATTGTTCCCACAGTCTTCTTTTAGCATTTTTCTTCCTCAAAAGTAGCCTAGAAGAGGGTGAGAGGGTTAGAAGAACTTGGTGCATATGCTCATGTTTATGCATTTACATTTTGGGACATTGGATTGCCCCTTGTTATCTAGAAGGGCCAGAAAGGTCTCTGGACCATTTTACTCAATTGTCAAACAAATTGGATTGGAAAAAGAGCTAGCTAAAGCCCTTTCTAAAAGCTCTAAAATTGAGGGTTGTATTAAGTGATTCTCAGTGTTGGTACAAATTAAGGAAGGGTCACCCGGGAAACTAGTTGTCTGTGCCTGCAGAGGAACTGCATGATGAGGAAGTGAAGTGGCTGTAAACTTGGAGCAGTTAGAAGGAAGAGCAGAGATGGAACTGTTGACAGTAGCTGTCCACTGGGAGTGCCTGTCACAGGGAGGTGGAGACAGCATTCAGGGATGTTTGTCAAGTGCTTGACACTGATAAGCATGAAGTCAATGTTAACTGGTGTTACCATTGCTGTTACAGTGAAGACAAGTCTGAGAGGAGCATAGAATGAGAGAGTGGTATATTGAATGTCAGGTCCCTCCCCTTTCTGACATTCTGTTTGTTTTGGTTTCAAGAGTTCAAGTGAAGATTCATTAGTGAATTAGCTAGGATCATTATAGATTCAGTTTTCTTCACCATTTCTCACCACTTTCTAAATACTTATACATGTTAATTTTTAAAGATGAAGAAGCTTTTTTTTTAATTCTTGTTATACTAGGCAAAGTACTTGAAAGTATTTTGTATATATAGGTATGAAATCCATTTAATAACTGCAATTGGATTTTATCATTGCAGATTTTATAGATGAGAAAACAACCCAAGGACACATGATCATTTAGATTCTTGTCTTTTACAGTTTCTATTAGTTTGCATTGAATATTTGTTTAGTACGTGTGACTTTGTGTTCAAACATATAGAAAGTGTGTTCCCTACTTGTGGCCTAGAAAAGCAGTGGAGGTTGTCCCAGTGCCTTGGGACTCTGCACCCACATAGAGGACTGTGAGGAAGCTCCTAGCTGCTAGCTTCAGATCAGCTCAGCTCTGGTCACTGTACCTCTTAGGAAGCAAAACCATGGATAGAAGATCTTTTGTTCTCTGTTCATTTCTCTCTGTCAATCTGCCTTTCCTAGAACATTAAATAAAACTTTGAAAGTATCTACACATTTGATGAAACTTGCTTTGTTTCCAGATTTTTACCTGTATAATTTCAACTGTTACTTTCTTCATTGACCACTTCTTTGTTCCATCCTTTTGGATTAACTTTATTTTCTTTAAACTTGCATAGTAGTCTCTTTCATGGTCTGTTGAATACACTGTTCTTTACTGAGGTCATTTAAAATATATTATTCACATACACAAAGTTAAGAAATGTCATATATTTCACATGCATGATTTTAAAAATATGCTTTCTACATTATTCTTGTCCCCTCTCTCCTTCCTACTTTGTTATTTTTGTTTTAGTTTTTAAAATTATATACTTTCCATTTTCTTTACAATCATATGCTTTACCTTTCCTTCATTAATTGAATAATTCAATCTATAATAATTAGAAAATTAATGTTCTTCAGCAGAATAAATGATAGTGTTCTTCAGCCATAAATGATAGTGAAATAACAAAATATTTAATGTATTTGTTGCACTCTGTATGTTTTTATGCAAAATTAGGGAAAGAATAGATGTCTTTTGGTGACTGACATAACAAGTAAGCGTAATGGTCACCAATTCCATAATATTGTTGTGAAAGACAAAGTTTACTTTAATGTGTGAATACTGTTCCATTATACATGCGTGTGAAATGAGTATAAAGACTTGAGAAACAATTAGGTGGAGAAAGATAAGGAGAAAGAAGTGGAAAAAGAACGAGGCAGGGAGAGAGATGGCATGCAAAAGTGAAGTCATTATTTGGTTTAGTTCTCTGAAAGCTAATCTACTTGTGCAATTTTCTGAGACTACTGAAGCTCAGTTTGGAACTCCGTCTATGTCTTTCATGCAGGTGGCAAGGGATCCATTGCCACTAGTTTCCAGTGTTTGGAAGCCAGAAGCAGGAGATGGAACCATAAACTGAACCCAAGTTCTCTAAAGTGGGGCATGGCTGTCTTTACTGTCCGCTTGCCTTCAACACCCAACAACAGCAGCCCTTACTGTGATCATTCTTTGTGTCTTTACCCTGAGAGAGTTTCAAGTTCCATTAGTGAGTGAATGTCCCTGTTTCCTTAGCAGACCTCTCAGAAGGCTTTATAGGTGTGAGTGCTCAGTGTTTGAACACAGTGTTTTGAAGCATAATAGTCATTGGCTGAAATTTGTCTTAACCTTTGAGAATAAGCTGTAGACTCAGAAGTAGGTGGGCAGTTCATGTGGCAGTAAAGATGCTGCTTAGGATACCTGGTCCTCAGTTGGGCCGCCTGGCTGTGTGCCAGATGAGGAGTCAACAGGTGTATGGAAAAAGTCTTCCATTGCCATTCAGATAAAAGAGTAAAAGAAGTCTTAACTATTGGCTGTGACTTTGTATTTATTTATTTTTGGCACCATGTCTTTGATATTAGTAGTGTCTTGCCTATATAGTTTTCTGCCTTCTAATTATCAAGTAGATATGTTACAGTATTATACAAAACATTCAGAAATAATTTTGTTTCCACATTATTATTCATTCAAAAACTGGGTGATTTTAATAACAGGATCATTGTGACATAGTTTTTCAGAAAAAATGATGACGTCATTTTGTGTTGGGGAAAGATTTTTATATGTAATCTTTTTGGATGGAAAGCACTACAAATAATTTGTGAATATTTGATCTATTCTTTGGCTGAGTTACTTTCAACAATTTGATGAATCATAAGTTAACAAATTTCATGTTGTGTGTGCTTATATGCATAAAAATTTGAACTGTGTGATTTTCAGTTGTATATTACAAAAGTATGTACGAAGTGATTTTATCGACCTTTATATGATGAACTGGTGGATTTTGATAGTTTGGTTAGTCAAATTTTCTAAGTAACTACTGCATCTAACCTCTGTATTCCTCAGAATACATTTAACTTTTCCATGTTAATTTTTTTGTGGTTATTGAATATGGTTGAAAGTTACCATGTTGTATAATTTGTTTTGCCAGTATTTTATCTTTTGTGAAATAAATGGGTTAGTATTTACACTATAGTGAGTTTTTTCTAAAAATGATAGCCTTGAGGCAAATAAGCAAAGCTGCCTTTGATAATGACTCTGAGTCTCTATTTGCATTGCCATAGCTCATGGAATATTTCTTGATTAATCAAACATCCTTCATCTAACATGGGGAGCTTAACATTCATTTACAAGTGCACAGTAGGCTTCATTTTTATGTTCACATTATTTTCTTACTCATTTTCTTTTTCAATAAATCCCAAAAATTAAAATCTTTTATTTAGATAAGATTTTTAATAAAAGTGATATGTGCATTGACTATGATATTTGTACACTCTCACTAAGATGCTGTTGCTCATTTTAATCTAAATTTTGCATATATGTTTACCAATATTTTGTTATCTTTAAGTTGGCAGCTTGTATTGCTGAAAGAAGCCTGAATGACTTGAAGCAAGAAAATAAAAGGAAAATGTAAGTATATCAGTGATAACACTTGAAAACTTTGGCTACTTTATTCTGCTTTATGAAATAGTTAATTATTTTGTAAGGATAAATAGGAAAGGGTACGGTGAATCTTGCATGTTTCATTTTGAAGTATTTACTCATTTTGTGGCTGTTGTTTAAGTTCTTGGGTCACTGGAATATTATTTGAAAGAACACAGCTTTCCTACAAAATTTTAAAGTTTTCCATCTTTGATATTAATATGAACGAAGTTAGGTAGCTTGTTCATTGTCACTATTTTGAAAGCACATCAAAAATGTCCAAACCAAGTAGAAAAGGCAATTAAAATTTGTGCATTTTGAAAGTGAAATTCCAAAGATATTTCCATTATTGTCTAAGTGATATCAAGAAAATGAAAACAAATTTCACAAATAACAAAAAATATGTTGATAGCTTCAATAAATAGAATGAAATAAAGCTTTGAAATTCTAGTCCTTTATTGCACATTCAGTTTTTGAAATTTCTGGACATTCTCAGTTTCTGATTGAATTTGTTCATTCATCTCTTGGGATATTATTTGATACTAAAATATTTTTGGGGGGAAAATTGTTGAAGTAATATTTATACTTTTAAGGTAGTGTTATTTCTATTATGTGAATATTCAGTATATTTTTGCTTTAAACATAATGATACTGTGAGGCCAGGTCAGGAAAATTAAGAGGACATGCGTGACTGCATTAGTCCTTACATGCATCTCTGATTACACAAACACACACACACACACACACACACACACACACACACACACATATCATTGATTCAACTTTCCTGGGCAGATTGCTCCTGCTGTTGTTGGGTTTTTGATGCCAAGTACAGCAACAACCTCAATCCTTGTTTCGCAGGAAAGAAGAATTTTTATGCAGACACAGTTTAGTTGTGTGTTTTTTTTTTCTTTTTATTGATTGCATTGCATTATGTGACACAGATTTATAGGCACTGGGATTCCCCCTGCACAATTCAGTTTTAAAGCAAGATTTATTAGAAAAGTTGAGAAAGGAAACTCCCATCCTAGTGATGGGAGGGGGCTCTGAGATAGAAAGGACCCTTACCCCCTGCCATAGTGGCGAAGGAGAAGTGGAGAAAAAAGAGACCCTAGTCCTCTGCCATAGTGGCAGGAGGAAAAATGGAAAAAAAGACCCATATTAATGGTGGGGAATGCATCTTTTAAAGGTTTACTTTCAAAGGGGCTCTCCAAGGAAGAAAGGAAATTCCTGGTCCCCCTGGTATCTGGCTTTGGGGCAAAAGACCAGACAGGTGTCAGGCCTTGGGAACAAGTGTATTACTTCCCCCAGTCCTTTAGTGATAAGGAGACCAGCCTGAGGCCCTCCCACACAATGGCTGGAGATAATGGCTGATACTTCAGGTTGAGGAATTGATATGCTAAAGCACCCTTGTTCCTTGGAAGAGATGTGTTCTGGTGAATCCCAAGACATGGTGGGGAAAATACTCTTTTATATTTGAGTAAAAATGACTTGGGGACCCAGAATACCCTAACTGCCTACTGCCCAGTCTAACTCCTCTCATCCTGCCAAGTGCTCCTTGACTCATAAAAGCGGGTTCATTTGCTTGGTTGATCAGAGTGACTGCTCAAGCCACCCTTGACTTCTGGTTTTATATTGTGTAAGCTTTTAATGACTATTTGAAGTACTGACTAGTATTATCTTAGGAAGGAAGATTTGTTTTGGCTAACAGGCTCTAGATACACTATCCAAAACTGAGTGGCTTCATGGGTCCAGGACTGGTGAGGGTGGAGAACAGTGGAGAGCCCATTCATTACAAAGCAGACAAGGAAGCAGAGAGCGATGTGAAGCATACTAAGTCTCTGTAACCTACCTGCTTTCTCTTGAGAAGCACCTCCCCGTTAGTGCCTTGGGATTTCTCATTAGGCTCATGCACAGCCCAGTTGCCATGAATAGGTTTAATCTCCACCATCAATTCACTGTATTGTTAGTCATTGAATATTGGAATATAAATGGCATGAAATTAAGGATCTAAATTGTAAATTCTATATTTATTCTATTGCTGAATATTGGCAGTTTTCTTAGAAACCCTATTCCCCTATTTTGGTGTTTTTTGTTTGTTTGTTTGTTTTCTGTGATGCTTTTTTCTTTTGTTTTGTTTAAGGATTCTCCCATCCTCTCCCATTCATCTTTCCCCATTCCTCCTAACCATTTCTCTCCTAGGTTCACAATGTTACAGTCCTTCAGGAGTAGTCACAAGTCCAACATTCTTTCTTAAAATGTCTATCCTGGCACAATGGGAATTTACCTGCTTGGGAGTCCTTCTTTTATTCAGGAGTAGAGATGCATACAGAAATATTTATTCACTCCCAGTATTCTAGTCTCTATTGTGCAGTTGATATAAGAGAAAAATATATACATATATTTATCTGTTTACCAATATATATATTTGTTTTGTGTAGTTGCATAACATTGCCTTATTTCAGAGAGAACATATTGTATTTTTTTCCTTTTGGAACTTGTTTATTTCGCTAAGCATAGTGCGCTCCTCTCCAATTGCAAATAGTGGACTGTTGCTATTGGTAGATTTTCATTATTTTTTAATGGATATATATGTTTTGATAAAGTAGATATACCACTTTTTTGTAACCATTGCAATTTCTATGGACACAGATTATTAGTATATGATTGCTGTCATGGATTGTGCTGGTCACTTTCTCATATTCAGAGTCCAATTCATATGGATATATTCCCAGAAGTGGGATACCTGAATCATATGGTAGATCAGTTTCCACTTGCCAAAGCACTCTCCATACTGATTTCCATAGTGGCTGGACAAGGTAGTCTCCTCACCAAAATGGAGCAGGTGTACCCTTCCCCCTCATTCTAAAGTCCTCGCCTTGCATGCGCCAGGATCCCATATGGTCACCAGTTCTAATCCTGGCAGTCCTGCTTCCCATCCAGCTCCCTGCTTGTGGCCTGGGACAGCAGTTAAGGATGGCCCAAAGCCTTGGGAGCTGCATCCACGTGGGAGACCCGGAAGAGCTCCTGTCTCCTGGCTTCGGATTGGCTCAGCTCCAGCAATTGTGCTCACTTGGGGAGTGAACCTTTGGACAAAAGGCCTTCCTCTCTGTCTCTCCTCCTCTCTGTGTATCTGCTTTGCAACAAAAATAAATAAATCTTTTAAAAAGTAGTGTGTCTTAATTCTTGAATATTTTTCCTAGCTTGACTCTGCTCCTCTTCCAGCTTTTTTATTTCCCTCCCCATTGTTAAAGAAAATATCTTTCAATTCTGACATTCTTTTCTTCTGCCTCATTCTGTTATTGAGGCTTTCCACTGAATTTTTTATTTGTTCTATTGTGTCCTTCATTTCAAATTATTTGTCTTGATGATGTTTCAGCATTGCTATTGCCTGTAAGACATATTCCTTAAGTTTCTTGAATGCTGTTTTTACTTCTCATTGTTGTTTTTCTTTATACCAAGTTTTAAAAAATTCTTTCTTCCCCATTTTTGAGATTTCTTCCTCAGTTAATTCTGAGGTTCCTTTGTAGGGGAGACGTCAGTAATATTCATTGTGCCTCTGTCTCTTCTTTTGCTTTTCAGCATTGCACATCTGCCTAGCAGATACCTCTCCTTAGGGGACACTTCTAAATTGTGTTGCCCACTGGTCTACAGGTCAATTTTCCTTGTTTCATTTAGTACCTGGTTCTTTCTTCACAGTCACTTGTGCTACTTCCTCCAGTGAATTTCAGTCTCACGTTCTTGTGTTAGACTTCCACCATGGTCTCTGTAGTCCCAGCTCTCGGTTCTCCACTTTCTACCCCCTATGATCCTGTGCTATGGCTTCACCTTTGCCTCTACATCCTTTTTCCCACTCTCAGGTAGAACAGTGCTTTTGAGTAAAGAGTCACCAGCTATCCTAAGTTACAGGGTTGCCAGTGGTGCTGCTCTTGCTGAAACCTGCTGGCCATTAGATCTGAAGGCCACCAAGATCTATTTTGGGTGGAACCAATGATATAACATTTTGTTATTATTTTCCTATGAAACTCTGGCTCAGTGACTGCAACCCACTGTTGTTTCTTCAGTTGCTCAGCCTTATCCTAAGTACACAAAATGGCACCCCATGTGGCACTCATCGGAGTCTGGGCCTTCTAGTTGATAGATCTGGCACTACCTAGACCTATCTTGGATGGATTCTGTAGAATGCCTGGTCAGTAGTCTTTTCCCTATGGAACCAGTGCAATACATTGAGCCAGAAATTAGCTTGTTCCTGGCTCAGTGCATACACAGCTCTCACTGATCTCCAATCACAGCCCCACATCCTTTTTCCAAGTACACAGAAAGGCACGTGATATGACAATGGTGGGGGTCTGAGGCATGAAATCCACCCTTTTTCTGCACCTGACTGATTGGGCTCTGCCACTACATTCTGCTCATGGTAAAATCAAGCATATCAGCAGAATAGGCAGTTGTATGGTTGGATCCAACTCCTGAGCTTGAGGTGAACTCCCCTTCCCACAAGGCTGTTGATGAATCTCTGATTGCTGAACACTAACTGCCATCAGGGTACCTCTTCACTGCACCACTGCTCCACTGTCTTTCCTCTGCTTTCCCGTGTCCACAAGTCTGCAGTGTGTTTCTACTATTGGTCTGGCCTTTTCTGTTTCCTGGGATCCAAGCCTCTATGCCTTACCCTGGTTAATGATTCTCCATCTCCTTAATGTATCCCTTAATCCATTCCTGAGTCTTGTTTCCCCACTACATACTTTTGAATGTATCATTGGAACAGAGTACAAAAGCATTTTGTAAGTTATTGAATTTAATCCTGGTCTTATGCAATCTCAAGGAGGAAATGGTACTTTTTGTTGTTTTATAAGGTGATCCTGACTATGTGTGTTCTTTCAGTGTGATTTCACACATACAATAAATATTGGATTATTGTGAATTGATACTAACACTAATGTGTCATTCTTGCCCATAAACTGTTTCCTAATGGAATTCAATGGAGAGAGAGAGAAAGAGAGAGAGGGAGAGAGAGACCTTGCATCTGCTGGTTGATTCTTCAGATAGCTACAACAGCCAGGGCTGTGCCTGGCTGAGGAACTACATGTAGAATTCCCACATTGTTAACCACCAATCTAAAATAACTGGAACACAGTTTATTGTGGCTGACTCCAGTGTAACAAATATAATGCTGCTTTATATAGGAGTCTGGATAAATATTATATGTAAGTGTAATTTCTTTTTTTTACCTTTTCAATCTTATACCAAATTCATACACAAAACTCTAGAGACTTTTGTAATAGCAAAATTATTTTAAGAGGTTTTGCTTTGAAATTTGAGTTTGTAATGTTAATTCTATATCAGAAATGCTTCCACATTAGTTTTCATGTTGTGTTTGCAGTGATAATTATGGATATTTTTATGGGAGGCTCCAATTTTGGTACAGTTAAAAACATTAAAGTCTTTAATAATGAAATGCCTTGAATATATTATAAATTTTCACTTTTGCTTTAAGGTACGTGATGGTTGAAGAATACTGCCAGATAGATCAAAAGCCTGGTGTGTCATTTGTGGATGAAGATCGTAACTATAGAAGAAAAGAAATCTTGATCTATAGGTATTCAATGCCTTTTGTGTTGTGGCTATAACATGTCTAAAAATCATGTTTATTTTTAAAGAAATGCCTAAATGATATCAATATTAACATTAGTGAAAGAAGGGCCCGGCGGTGTGGCCTAGTGGCTAAAGTCCTCACATTAAATGCGCCGGGATCCCATATGGTCGCCGGTTTTAGTCCTGGAGCTCCACTTCCCATCCAGCTCCCTGCTTGTGGCCTGGGAAAGCAGTCAAGGAAGGCCCAAAGCTTTGGGACCCTGCACCCATGTGGGATACCTGAAAGAAGTTCCTGGATCCTGGCTTCGGATCAGCATAGCATCGGCCGTTGAGCTCACTTGGAGAGTGAATCATCGGACGGAGGATCTTCCTCTCTGTCTCTCCTCCTCTCTGTGTATCTAACTTTTCAATAAATAAATCTTAAAAAAAATTAGTGGAAGAAAAATAATCAGATATCCCATTTAGTTCTTACAGCGTGCTTTTATGAATTCAATTTTATCAGGAAATCCTCTTGGTGTTTTAATTAATATTTTAAAATAGTATATTCCTGTAATTATGTATTAATAGTAGAATAATTACTTTTTCTTCATAGAAAGAGAGTTGAAGATCTTGAACAAGATTTGGATAGAACCATTCGTAATTCTCAAAGATTGGTATGTATGTGTGTGTGTGTGCATTCATTCATTCATAAAGTTTTTTATATCAGTGTGTTTATATGGATTGAAAAAGAAATGGAATATCAGTTGTTGCCTTTCTTTTGTGTTTAGAGATGTTTTCACATTTTAATGATTCAAATAATGTGAGATAAAAAAATCTTATAGTTATACCTCTTTGGAAAATGAAACACATTGCACTCAACAAAAGAAAGATTTTAAAACATCAATGGGGTCTCATAATAAAGCAGGGTTGTTATCTCTGAAAAAGACATCTGTTATTGTGGACATTTATTCCAAGAGAACATAAAGTAGAAGTTTACCATTTAAAATCATTAATTACCTTCACATGTAAAGCACAATAGATAATATATCCATCGAGTTTTACATTAGAGGTGTTCATGACTTCGGAGTTCCTTGAAGTACTTTTT
>NW_024466881.1:0-23791 GCF_017591425.1 Ochotona curzoniae
TTCCGGCTTAGACAGAAATGAAGGCAGAGGTCAGGAGGGATGTGAGGGGAGTCTAGAGAGTTGCTGCTTTCAGCCAAACCCTCCCCCATGTGGGGTAAAATGAGACAAACCAGAGAGCACCTGAGATACTGCACTGGGGCGCTCTCTGACCTGGAGGTCATTGGTTGTTAGGGGGTCCAGTCGAGCAGCTTCTCTTAATGTCGACAAAACTTTGTTCTCAATGATTTTCAACTTCAGTTACTTTTAACAGCAACTGAAAAAGAAAACTAAGAAATGAGGCTGGCATCATGGCACAGCAGGTTAAATTCCAGACTGTGATGCCACAGTCTGCAATGCTCAACTGCCCTTGAGTCATTTCTTTCAAGATTTACTTATTTCGGGCCCGGCTCGGTGGCGCAAGTGGTTAAAGGTCCTCGCCTTGCACGCCTGGGATCCCATATGGGCGCCGGTTCTAATCCCGGCAGCCCTGCTTCCCTTCCAGCTCCCTGCCTGAGGCCCGGGAAAGCAGTCCAGGACGGCCCAAAGCTTTGGGAACCTGCACCTGCGTGAGAGACCCGGAAGAGGCTCCTGGCTTTGGATCGGCATAGTATAGGCCCGTTGCGCTCACTTGGGGAGTGAATCATCGGATGGAAGATCTTCCTCTCTGTCTCTCCTCTCTGTATATCCGCCTTTCCAATAAAAAATAATAAAAATAAATCTTAAAAAAAAAAAGATTTACTTATTTCTAGTGCAAAATCAGCTATACAGAGAGGAGAGTCAGAGAGGAAGGTCTTTTTTGGATGATTCAATCTCAAGGGACCATTATAGTCAATGCTGCATGGGTAAGAATCAACAGCCAGGAGGCTCCTCCAGGTCTCCCATGCGTATGCACGATCCCAAGGCTTTGTCCTGTCCTCTACGGCTTTCCTAGGCCACAAGCACGGAGCTGGACGGGAAGCAGGCCACTGAGATCAGAACCATTGCCCATACGAGGTCTCGGTGTGCTGAAGACAATGACTTTTGCCACTAGTTCACTGTGCTGGGCCATCTTCATGCATTCTTCAGTGGACCCCACAGGGTTTCCAATAGCAAGATGCCTCTACAACAAGAGCAGGAATTCAACTCGCGTCTTCTCCAATGTCTATGCCTACACTACCCAGGGCTCACACACAAGCAAGTTGTCTTCCAGCAAATTGCATTTACACTCAGAAGAGCATTAGATAAACATCAAGAATAACAGTTCATCTCACATCCAAATCTTTCCTGGCACAACAGTTTATCTAAAATATTTCCCAACCTCAGTTTAGTTACCTCTGCTTCTACATCCACATTTTGCTTCAAAGGCAACTTGCAAATGTCACCACGTTCATGCTGAGCAGTAGCTTGCATAGCTGTAGGGTCAGCACAGTGTCCATTCTCTGAATTAAAGAAAAGAGGATGAGAAACTGTCACAACTCACCAAGTATCAATACACATGTAAATTACAGTGATAAATAGTGTATACCATGAACCATCAGAATGATTTATTAGTCCATGACATAGGTTTTTATTACACAGATGTTGGTTTTCCATACATTATAGCCCTTTAATTTACAAAAGCAAGGCAAACTGATTACTAGAAACAAATGTTTCCTTAAGGAAAGAGTTAAAACAGAAGTTTGTAGCTAATCTATAAAGAAGAAATGATCCATGGTCATTGGAACAACAGCCAGGAACCCTGTGTGGTCCGCAGAAACAGAAGAACAGTAAACTTCCTTCAGGACTACAGAGAGGAGCTATATCTGGTCCTTGCCTGGTTCCAACTTTAGGTTCCCACCCTCACTTGCAATGACCATCAGGATTGCTCTAAAAACCCCTCAAAACAAACAAACAAACAAACAAAAAATCTAGGATAGACAGAGAACAGCAAGGAAAGCTGAAAATCAGAAAGGAAATGGTCAGTGTGGATTCACTTATACCTCACTAGGTGGGACACAAAGATTAGTTGTTCCTCACTAGGGTATTGAAGATTTCTCTGCACATCCCTCCTAAAACTGTTCTGCACCTAAACTGTTGACACATGTCAGAGTTATAAGCCAGTTTAGACTACCTGAAAAACAGCCAGGTTCTGCAAAATCATGTTCCAATGCTCTAAACTGCTAAGTACTAAAATGAAAATAGACACGACACAGCTAAATAGTAATCTATAGCCATTTTAACCTGTATAGAATCCGGTTGTATATAACTAAAATTGAAACATCAATGCAGAAGTCACAGGATGTGGTGAAGAACTTGCATCTTTTTTAACATACCAGTTATTCAATACCATGTCAATTAATTCTATAATGTTAAAAATTGTTGCTAATGTTATGTCAGGGTTTTTAATTGATTGGAATGATACTCTGCTGGCTCCACCTTCAGAACAAAAAGGTCTCCCCAAGAAAGTGTAGTGGGAGCACTGGAATGACAGGCCCTGTGTTATTCATACCTATTCATGCTCACACACTCTAGGGGAGGGACAGTTCATTTGAGGGCTTTCAGCGCCTGATGAGGACTATGAAGAGGGCCAAAGAGCTAATGGGCTTGGAGGGGGAGGGCCGTGGCCCATGCCTGAGTTCCGGGCATCGCCAGGCAACAGCTTGTTGCTAACCAACGCCCATTGTGAGCTGCCTATATAAGGCCCAGCATGCACTGCTCCCGTGACATTTTGTGGGACTGTCCGACTGAGCTGGACGCTCTCTGAGCGCTCCAGTCCAGTTCAGCGACCCACAGGTATGTTCTCAGGGATCCGTGGCCTAGGCACCAGGCTAGGCCACTACCTGAGACAGGCAAAGGACATCAGCAGCTATTTCACACATAGACTTGTTAAAGGTGTGTGGGGGGAGGACCTGCAAGGATGTGAAGAGCATATGCTGACAAGTGTCTTCACAGACGTGGAAGCACGCTATCAGGCATGGGAGCTGCAAAACAACCAGCACACCCCCACTCAACACACCTTACCCCAAACACTGGATCAATTCACAATCGAATCAGAACTCTTCAGCACCAACTGCACCCATCACCACACAGAGGACAAAACAGAAGCGGGAAAGCTGGGAAAGGAAGGCGCCCAGCACCTGCAAACTCTCGGGCACTTTCCCACCAGAGAGCATCTCCTCAGAGCGCCCGAGCCTCTACCAGAAGCCTCCAACAAGCCAATGTTTCCCCAAGAAACTAACCCTCTGGCCTGCTGTGAGCCTCCTCAGTGGCTCCTGCAGGAGAATCAAAAACTCAAGACATCACTAGCCACCAAAGATGAAACAATCAGGCTCCTCCGGGAAAGCTTCCACACAATATGTCAGGTCGTGAGAGAAGCCACACACATGAACACACAACACCGGCAAGTGGCCCTTGAGATCAAACGACTCCAGAAGAAGGAACAGCTCTTACACAAGCTAGCCAAGGGCAGGGAGCTTTTTCTCACAGCCAAAAAGAAGGAGGTGCACGCTCTGCAGAACCAGCTGGCAGAGATCCAGCAGGTAAACGAGACGCTCAAACAATCCATGGCCAACCTCGCCAACTTCCGGAGGCTTCTTGACACCACACACCACGTCGGCCAGGACACACTGACTCACACTCACTTGGCACACAATCTCCACAACAACAACATCAGAGCCACAGAGATTGAGGATCAATCCCGCCAAGTCCCGCAGACTCTTGGCAACTTTTCTCCCACCAAAGAAGATCTCCTAAGACACCTCCAAGCTTCCCTGCACGCCTCCCACAGGACACCATTCACACAAGAGTCTCCAGAGCTCACGCAACCTGGGACCTCAAGCGAGTCTTCTCAACTCCTCCAAGGGACCAGCCACAACCTCAAAGCATCACTCGCACCAATACAAGCCACAGCCACGCTCCTCCTGGAACAAACACACACAATGCCTTCTTCCAAGATCACCACCACCACACTCGAGATGCAGCAACACCAAATGTCTCTGCAGATCAAGCAACTCGAAAACAAACAACATTTCTTGCAAAAGTTACTCAAAGGAAAAGACCTGTTCATGCAGGCCAAAAACAAGCAGCTACGATCTCTCCACAAGAGCCTCAAGGACAAAGAGAAGGAAAATAACACTTTACGGCAAACCCTGAGCACACTCTCGTGCCCCACCACCGACACCACGTCACTGGAGACACAACACGACCCAGAGTCTTCAGCCCTCAGGGAAATGAGGAAGAAACAACAGGAGCTAGAGAAGCTCGTGCGAGGGAAAGGGCTGGTGCTCAGACACAAAACTCAGCAGTTGCGCACGCTCCAGGACACCCTTATCCAGAAGGAGGAGGAGAACAGAATCTTAAAGCAATCTGTGACCCAGTTAGAACAGGCCGTGTCCACACTGCAGATGGAGATTCAGCAACGCACACATGAACACAAGACAAGACCTGATACAGTTTGGGAAACGAAGGAGGCACTCCAAGACTCCAACACGGAGAGGCCCACGTCAATCCAAGAGGACCCGTTGGCTGCCTGTGCACTCAGGGAGGAGCTGCACACTCGTGAGCGGCTGCTCCAAGAAAAAGAAGACCGATGCCAGCAGCTCTTCAGTGCCACAGAGGCCATCCTGAAGCAGATCCTGGTGCTCCAGCAGGAGAAAGACACAGCGCTGCTGGCCCTGCACCAGAAACACCTGCAGGAACGGGCCCTGCACAGCACACTGCAGAGCTTACAAGACATGTTCAACCACCAGCACCACAGGGACCACCACCATCGTCCACAGTCCCAAGAGTCTCACCTGCCTCAAGGCCTGCCTGAAGAACAAGCACTGGTGGCAGTTCAACCCGGAGCTGGAGGAACAGGAGCAGCAGGAAAAGGAGCAGGAGGAGCCGGAGGTGCCGGAGCAGGAGCAGCAGCAGGACGCAGAGCCCTGAGCAGCACCACCAATGCCACTGACCTCGGGACACTGACACACTGCGGGAAGCAGCCCAGGATGACACAGCCGGCCCTGGTTACTGAAACCAACACCCTGAGAGGCCAGGCCAAAGCCGATGCTGACAATTCTCAACAGCAACTGCCTGCCAACCATGAGTCTGAGCCAGAGCCCAGGTCGGAGCCCATGCCCGAGCCTGAGCCTGAGCATAAGCCCGAGCCTGACCCCTCCATAAAGGAGGACAAGAAGCCCAAGAAGTACCTGTCCGACCAAGGAGATGGCAAGAATGGGCAGATCGACATGGTGCAGGGCCAGAAGGCCGTGCAGGCTGCCACCATCACAGGCCCCAGAGCAGCTGCATTCCACGGCAGCAGACACCTGGACCAGTGGGGCCTTCCCAGTCATGCCTAAGATGCAGGGCTCCTTGGAACCATCTCCCACTGGCTCACCTCACCAGTGACAAGGAGGGCTCTGACAGCACCTGAGAAGGCCAGGCCCCACCTTGCTGGCCCCAACACTGCCCAAGCCTCCCACCCTACTACCAGCGGCCACCTGACTGGAGCCAAAGGCACGATTCCCACACTCTGCTTCCAGGGCAGGCACAAGGGCTGCAAGCTGCCCAGGGCCTGGCTGCATGCAAACACCAAGGGCACACCCAAGAACAGGGAGAAGACACCCAAGCCCAGCAGCCGCCTCTCAGCTGCTACCCATGCAGCTGCCCACACAGCCACAAACACCAACATGGCTCACAGGACAGGGCCGCCCAGCCATCTGCCCACAATCCACCTGCTCCCCAACCTTGCTAAGGAGGCCCCGGCTCAACAACACCACCCTGCCCCCTTCACTCACCCAGCAACCAAGCAACTGGACATGCAAGTCACATGCCTCAAACAAATACCACCACTCATGGCAAGACCACCCTCAGCACTGACTGAGGATGATTCGTTGACCACTGACCCCACACACACAACTCTTACATGCTTCAAGCAGCTGACGTTGACGTGAGGCTGTCTCTTTCTGGACCATCAACACGGACTTTGTTTCCTCAGGACACCTGGCAAGGTTTACTGAGTGAATTGTTTCCTCTCTGTCCAAGTGGACATTTTCAAGATATTTGGATTTGGCCATATGTCATCTGCCAACTGTAACTTACCAATTGTGCACAAGAAAATAAACCAATGACAAAGACAAGATGATGCACTGGCTCACCTCATACCATTCTCATAGCAGAGGAATGGCTGGGACAGGCTAGTTTGACCCACACAAGAAGTGCAAAGGACCCAGACACAGGCAGCCTCATGCCGTCAATACACAAACACTTCAAGAGGCAGGCTCAGCAGAGAGACAATGGCCATTACAGCTCTCTGCTTCCCAAGACAAAGAGAAGCACTGGAACCTATCACTCATGCAGTGAGAAGGAAAGCTGACCCCTTCACCACAAAAGTCTACAGAAGAACATGGGAAGAAAACAAGTGCAAAGAGCAGACTGCAGGACGAGCAGCAGAAGAGTTCCAATGGAAGCACCATGTACTTTCCAGAGACCGATTTGAGACTGACAGTGTCCACAACACTAGGTGGACAAGGCCCTAATAAAGTTTCTTACATCCCAAAACTGCTGGGAGGAGTATCTGTAGAACCCTTCAACAACCAATTTCTGCTTGAGGGTGGGTGTGGCATTGGAGAGGAGAGGGGAGGACAGACAGTAGGACTTCCTGGGGACCAGCACTGTGTCACCATACATCATGCAGACACCTTCCTTGATGCCAGCCTCATGCATGGGCACTGAGTCTAGTCCCAACTGCACCACTTGTACCCAGCTCCTTGGTATGGGCAAGTAGAAAAACAAATCAACTAGGTCCCTGGCCACTTGGCTCAACACAGGGGAAACCTTAAAAAACCTCCTGAGCCCTGGCTTCACTCTGTCTCAGCACAGCCCCTGCCCTGCCTGCCATTTCAAGACTGACCCAGCACATGCTACATCTCTGTCTCTCACTCCCTGTCATTCTGCCATTCCTAGAAGGATCATTTTCTCATGACCAAGATCTACATTTGGTTGGTTTTGCTGTTGTGTTTTTATACTTGAAAGGCAGGTTCATGGAGAGAGTAGGGGAGACAAAGATCTTCTATCACCTGTTGGATCACTCCCCAAATGGCCATAGCAGCCAGTTCCGGGACACTCTGAAGCCAGGGGACTGGAGGTTCTTTCGAGTTCCCTGCATATGTGCAGGTGTGCAAGGACCAGAACCACACTCTGAGGCTTTCTCCAGCACAACACCAGACAGCTAGTTTCTAACTGGAGCTGTTGCCACTCAGGAACCATCGCCCATGGGAGACTTGGTCTGCAAGGCCACACTGCTGCCTCCTCAAATCAATCTCTTCTAAAAAACAAGTGTACCAGAAAGAGCAACGAGTCATAACAACGGCTCAAATGCTATGTTCCTCAAGGACAGAAAGTTGTAGAAAAGTTGTGAGTTGTATAAGGATCAATTGTGCTTGGCCGGACCTCTGAGGAGACCCAGGTCTGATATACACTCTGCACTACCAGACCACCAATCCTGGACGTGAACACTCATGTACCCACATGTCCACACCTGGGCCATCTCTCAGACCCCTGCAACCCTACAAACATCGTGCACTAGGCCCAGCCCGTTGTAAAGTAGATTTGTCTACTCCATAGAAACATCCCAGTGCTCAGGCTTGTTTTGAGAGAGGTTTTCAGAAACTCCAGGCACAAAGAAAAAAAGTGACTACCATCTGCACATTATGCTCCAGACTGCAGCCCACTTGGAAATCAACAGAGTTCTCAAAATCACTTGATACCACTGGCCAAACAGGAGAGTCACCAGCACAGAGACCTGCACAGGAGAGGAACACACCTCCATAGCCCAGCTTCAATCAGTAACATCCCTAACCTTTAACCCCTTCACCATTCAGAAATCAGTGACAGGACACCTGTCAGTCTCTGTGTTTTAAATAAACACCTACTTCTTCTACCATCCCAATAATAGTGCATCCCTTGTTGCATATGTGGTATGGATGACCTAGGATGTGACATGCTTGGGCTGCGCAGGGCCAACATAACCACAATCCAGCTACAGAGCAGATCTGAAAGGTGATTCCTGACAGGAGGCACTACCTTAGAGGCAAGATGGACGCTGTCCTTGCCCTTCTCACACTGCTCAGGCCTGCCACAGCTTTTCAGGGTTTTCTTCTTGTCTAAGCCCCTTTGTAGACATTGTTTTTGCCTCTTCAGTCTCTACTGAAAAAAGTTCAGCAGGCCTGCTTCAACAAGGTTTCCACTTAGGGAAAATCTGACATTCCTCTCCTAGTTATGCGCAATGCAGAGGTCAGGTGTTGTTCCATTTGTTCTTATGGAGACTTGTTGTCATTCTGTGTTGACTTGAATACTTCCATGCAGAATGAATGGAAAGACTGAGCAGCTGCCATTATTCTAAGGACACCTGGAAATGAACTCTGCTTTAGTCTGAAAGCACCTTTGCCTTACTTCCAATCTTGTAGGGTACTGTTGGTTAGGGCTCTGCAAAGGGACCAGGTGACAGGGAAGACAGAGGCAAGGGGAAAGCAGCTCTGCAGGACAAAGCAGGAGGGTTGCCTCTTAAAGGAGAGAGAGAGAGACACCAAGGGGTCTTTGGAAGGGTCTTGTGGTTTTAAGCCTTCCATGTCTGCTCCTTGATGAGTGGGAACACACAGGAACAATGTTCCCCACTGGTGCTCTCCTAACCACTTAGCAAATTGGCAACAGTGGTAGGTAGGGGCAGCTGCCATTGTTTCTGCTAAGCACTCAGTGAAAGGCATAAGTACTTATACTCAAGTTTTCTCTTCTGCAATAAACATGGTTTCCACCTGTGATCTATCTGGATAGAAGCTTATTTCTGCCTCAGTTTCTTTCGGTTCACATCTATTGACCATCCAAAAATCTGCAACTACATGTTCATTGTAGAAAAATCTCTTTCAATGAGAGGTCTTCAAATGCCATTGAGAATCTGTATAATAAGGCCATGCTTGATAGCCTAGTGGTGAAATCCTTGCCTTGCAGGTGCTGGGATCCCATATGGGCACATCAAATCCCAGCTGCTCCACTTCCCATCCACCTCCCTGCTTGTGGCCTTGGAAAGCAAGAGAGAATGGCCCAGTGTCTTGGGACCTTGCACCTGCATGGGAGACCCAGATCAAGCCACTGGCTCCTGACTTCAGCCTGGCTCTGGCAGCCACCTGGGGAGTGAACCAGTGACAGAAGACCTTTCTCTCTCCCCATCTCTCTGTGCATCTGACTTTCCAATAACGATAATCTTTAAAAATAAGAAAATGCACAAAATGAAAAACTTACACATTCACTTTAAAATGTCTTTGTACCAAAACCTTTGTAAATTCCATGTTCCACACAGTTTTTGAAGTACCCTGTATCCTTTCTGCCTTCTATTCTCTGTCAATGTCTCAAATATTATAGAAGACTTTAATGAATCAGTAGTTCTCTTACCATTTGGCTGATGTTCCATCCTTCTTCTCTTCTTGCTTCCATTAAGATCATTTCCTCTATCTTTTATCTTCCAAGTTGGCAAAAGTTTAAGGCTCATCTCTCAGCTGCTTCTTCCAAAGACAGCACTTTGAGGCAAATGTGGCCCAAATCATGCTGGTCTCCCCTCTCTGGGCTTTCTTCTTCTTGACTCATCTCCTAAGGACAGATTCTGTTGTCAACACTTGGGTTTTAAGAAGAATTGTTTCTTATGTTTTGTTCAGACTGTTCCCTTATCTTTAGCAGGACTGTGTGACTCAGTCTACCATTATCAGCATCAGAATCTGCAGTGTGGTTATTTACAACAGCTTCAACAAGCTTTGATCTTTCTGTCTACCAAGACACAAATGGATTCTTTCAATTTCTAACAAAACATAAGACATGATTTATTTAAAGACAAAGTCCATTTGCTTACATAAGACAAAGTCACAAATGAGTGTATGGTCAAATCGGAGGGACCAGTGCTGTGGAGTAACCAGTTAAGCCACCCTGCTCCTAGCCTGGGAAACATGTTGTCCTAAGTGCTTGCTTCACTGCCACCCACGAAGTTTTTTTTTTTTTTATAATTTAATTTAAATTTTTTCTTTTTTTTTTTTTTTTGGCCCAAGTATTAAAGCCTTCACATTCTGCTTTACCAGGCAAATCACAGGGAGGTGGATCAGAAGCAGAGCAATTGCAAGGAGAACTGATGCTCTGATGTGGGATGCCAATGTCACAAGCCGTGCCTTATCTCTTCACCACAATGCCTGCCCGATATTTCATACCTTTAGCTGTAACAACACCATTTATAGAAGTTGTAAGAAACAATCAAGTACTTAGAGTAGATTACATAAATTCAATCATATCACAAATTTCTCAAAGATGAGAAGACACAGGTTTAAATCTTTAGGTGAGGTTTGAATTGCAGCTCCAGTTCCACTCCAGTTTCCCACTAATACAGAGAAGCAATGAATCAACCAACACAGGCCCCCTGTCACCCTCATGGGAGATCTACATTGAGTTTCTGTCTCCTGGCTTTTGCCCAGGACAGTCCTGGCCATTGCGGGCATCTGGGGAGTAAACCATCGATGGAGTGATGGCTCTCACTCCATGCGACTCTCAAATAAAACAAAACCAATTTTTCTTCAACATTTTGGTGGTGTGTTCGCGTGTGTATGCACAATGAAGAAAAGTTTTAATAAAATTAATCCTCAAACCGTTTTGATGACTAAATCTTGGGTAGTGATCTCTCGTTTGAATGAAACACAAAGCTGCTCTGGTGATGGAATGGAGGAGAGTGTAGTCTTTTCTGGTCTGCAGAAGTTTAATAATTATACTTCTCCTGGTTTCTGAAAAAAAAAAAAGATCAAACTGTTTTGGTTCAAAGAAAAGCTGTATACAAACAAAAGTTAATTTTTTTACAGATAATATTAAGTATGAACACTAGAGTACACTTCTCTTATCATTTAAATTAAAAGTTGCTGTCATATACTATTCTAGCCAGTTTGTTCTGTACATTGAAACTTTCATATCAGAATAAAAATTTGTCAAAAAAAACAGGAGTAAAAATTTGAGAATCACTATTTAAAAACATGTTGCACTGTCAGTCTCAAAATTAGATTATCTGCTTACATTTTGTTCACATGTACATGTTCACGTGGAATGTTTCAAACAGATGACACACCACTGGAGCTGCTGTAGTGCTCAGCAGGTTCAATCACTCCCTGTGATGCTGGCATCCCATGTGAGCACTGGTTGGAGTCTTAGCTGATCCACCTTTGGTCCAGCTCCCTGCTAATGTGCCTAGGAATGTGGGGGAATATGGCCAAAGCAATCGCGACCTGAAACCCACACGTGGAACCCAGAAGGAATTCTGGACTCCTGGCTTTTGCCTGGAGATTTGGGGAACGCTGGTCATTTGGGGAATGGAACAGAATCTAAAGGATCTCTCTCTCCTTTTCTCTCTATAAATCTGCCTTCTAAACAACATCATTAAGAAAGAAAACTTAATACAGAATTTAGGAAAAAATAAGGCAGCACAGTCAAAGCTATCACCAGCTGCCATACAACTCCAGGGAGCATCCCTTAGTGTTTGCCATGTGCCACCCGCAATTCTACCACGATGTGGAATTCTTACAATAAATAAGAAAATACACTGGAAACTTTGTGCCCTAATTCACTACGTAAAAATTGTCAAAACTAACAGAAAAAAAATAGAAAATACACTGAATGCTTCTCTTTCCCCTAAGCATACAAATTCTTTCCATAGCTAGGAATTCTAGATTTAGTAGACAGAAACTTGAAGATCCTGGAAGTCTGAACAAAAATGCTGACATCTTTTAAAATAAAAAAAATTTCTATATCAATCGGTCTTTTTGTCAAAGTCCTTCACCTAAATCCCAAAATAAACACCTGAACCAACTATGCCTTTACAAAGACACAAATATCAGCGTCCCCCCAAGACGCAAACAAAACCAGAAGGCAGTCCCAAAGCAATCCACGATCTTACCTGTTTCTGGAGTTTTGGAAAGGCTTTTCTTCCTAGACCAGAAAGAATAACATTATGCTGACTATCCAAAATAAGCTGCTTCCTGCTGTCCACAATATTCCCCTAAAAGGTACAAAGCACATTGAACTACTTGGCAGCAGCCTCAAACATAGCGGCACATTTGCTGGAGGGCTGAAATATTGTATCTCACACTAACTCCCACACACACAGCTCTCGGTATTTCCAAATTATTCAAGCAATATTCTGGCTGCTCCACTTCCCATTCAGCTCCCTGTTTGTGACCTGTGAAAGCAACAGAGGATGGCCCAACTCCTTGAGACCCTCTACCCATGTGGGAGACTTGGAAGCACCTCCTGGTTCCTGGCACCGGATCAGCTTAGTTCCAGGCATTGCAGCATTTGGGGAAGGAAGTGGATAGAAGATCTCCCTCTCTGTGTCTCTCCTATTCCCTGTAATTCTTTTCCAGTAGATAAATAAATCTTTTAAAAAGAAACTACTTAAAAATAATGAAGGTTCCAGCCATGAAAAAATAGTCAAAACATTTAGAACTATACACTTGTTTAATGGCTAATGCTTTACATTAAGGGGCACTGGCACTGAGCCTGAAAAGGATAACCAAGTACTCTAAACGTCAGGAGTACTTCACTTTAAGCAAATAATGTATAGCTTCTATTTTAACACAAACAGGTTCTAAATAAAATTGGGAATCTAATCAAGCATTTCATTTGAAATTCACACAAGCCTAGCTACATTTAAATGTAGTCCCCCTCCCCTGCATGCCCATACTTACACACCATCCCAGGCCACCTGCCACCTGAGTGAGGAAGGGGCCAGTGGCTACCTACAGTTAAGGTGCTCTCTGCTGTGCAGACCTCTGATAGGTTCCCTGCTGGAGTCCTGGTTTCTTCACTGCACATTCAGGTCCCTGCTAATGTGATTGGGAAACAGAGGGAGACTTGGCTAGAGTTCCAGCCTTTGGTCTGGCCCATCCCCCAGTGGCCACTTGAGAAGTGAAGCAGTGGATAGCAAATCACAGCCTGGTCTGTGATCTTTCATTCTCTCTCTACCTTGAAAATAATTACATGCATCAATCAATCAATCAATCAATCAATTTTGACATATAAAGACTCACCCCATACTCATTTTTTAACATGAAGAATATTCTACAACAACTGAATCAATTCAAGATACATGCACTGACACATTCTATAGGTATACTTCTACAATGGTCTGACATCAGACAGCACAAATGCGTAATATGATCCCATTTCAAATGAGTAGTTTTGGACAAGATACTTAATTTCAGTATAGAATCACTTTTTAGGATATCATGCATGCACATGACAAAAAGGCTTCAATAATATAAGGCAATATCAAACAGAACTCATAGGATATTAACAACAAATTTTAAAAATAAGAAACCAGAAACTTTTATTGTAAGAAATCAATAACAGTGTGCAGTTATTTTTCAGCTTGGGAATCAAATACCTGTGTGATCTAAGCAAGCAGTTTATTACCACACACTTTCCTGAATATTATAATATTCAGAGCCCACTGCACTTTGGAATCAACCTCACAGCATCCTCTGCTGCTGTTTTTCTGTAAGCACAGACAACTGGGCTTGCAGCTTCTTCAAACCTGGAGATAAAGTTCTTAATAAGAGGTCTGGATGCACATGGACTTGGTGAATTTATTCTCAGTTGAAAGAAAGTATCTTGTCCAGCTAATGATTTTAATTAGACAAGTCTTATCACAATGAATTTCAAAATTGAAAATTTAAAAAATTGAATCTCAAGGTTATAAATCTTGCCACAATTTGTATTTCTGGAATACTTATGGAACTTTTCAAAAACCATTCAATGACAAACATGACAAAACTCACAACCTTAATGGAATTTAGTGATCATTCTGATATTTCTGCAAATTTAGAACATTTTTAAAGGAATGAGTGAAACAGGTAACTAAAGTCTTGAAAGCTGATTTCAACATTGAGAAAGCACAGTATCTGCTAAAGACTCATGTTTGGAAATCACTGTGTTTTTGGAGTTTAAGCATGTTTCCAAACAGCTGCTTCCTCAAATGGTCAACTGATAATCTTAAGAGTCAAATGCAACTAAATTAAAACATGCAGAGGTGGAAGGGTGGTTGTTATCATCAAGAAGATCACAAACAAGAAAGCATCCTGCCACCGCACACAATTAAAGGGAACTTTACACATGATAGCCAGGATTTTGCAAGGCAAGTCATCAAGGCAACTTCAGATCATTAGCAGGCTCCTTCAAAAATGTGCAGCCTTTATCTCTATGCAACATAATAACAAGAGTTCTAGAAGTAAAAATCCTTCCGACTTAGCCTCTTCCCAATCGCCAAGGATACCACGGGGAATTGGAGTGCCTTTGGAAGCTGAGAACTCTGAGGTCATCCACCCCCATTTGCATCTCTCAAATGGGATAGAAGAGGCCAAATCCTGCCTTGCAGGATCCAAGCTTATTGGAAAGACAACCAGGAGCCCTGAGCAGTCTACAGAAACAGAACAGTAGGACTAGGGAGAGGAGCTTTCTCTGGTCCTTGCCTGGTTCCGACTTTGGGTCCCTACCCTCTCTCATAATGACCATCAGGATCACTCCAGAAACCCCTCAAAACAAGCAAACAAATAAACAAAAAACAAGAATAGATAGAGAATAGCAAGGAAAGCTTAGAACCACACAGGAAACAGGCAGTGGGGATGCACTTATATCTCACTGGATGGGACACAAAGATTAGGTACTCCTCACTGGGGTATTGAAGATTTCTCTGCACACACCTCCTAAAACTGTTCACCTAAACTGTTGACATACGTCTTGTTAGAGTTAGACTACCTGAAAAACACCCAGGTTCAGCAAAATCATGCTTTAATGTTATAAATTACAAAATACTAAAATGAAAATACACATGAGACAGCTGAATACTAATCTATAGCCATTTTAAGGTGTATAGAACCCGGTTGTATATAAACTAATAATTGAAATGTCAATGTAGAAGGCACAGGATGTGGTTCAGAACTTGCATTCTTTTTTTTTTCTCTCTTTTAACACATTGTTTACTCAATACCATGTCAACTAATTCCATAACTTTACAAATTGTTACTGATGTAATGTGGGACTTTTAATTGATCGGGATGATACTGTGCCAGCTCTACCTTCAGACCAGAGATGGTCTCCCCAAGAAACCGCTGAACTTATCTGGACAAAAAGATGCTGGACTCTATGCTTGGTAGATGCTTGCAATGAAAGAATCTCAACTGAATTTGAACTGTGGTAATGCAACAAGGTGGAGGAGTCCACCATGGGGGGGGGGGGAGCAGGTTATGGGGAGGGGAGCGGGGAATCCCAGGGCCTATAACACTGTGTCACATAATGCAATGTAATCAACAACAACAAAAAAAAAGAGAGAGAGAGAGAGAGAAAAGAAAATCCTTCAGATGTAGCTTCTTGATACTCAAAACTGCAGTTTGTGGAATAACACCCCTTCCTTATTGGGGCTAGGAAACATTGAGAACCTCAGCTTCTATCCCTGTTCAACTGAACCAGAATTCCCAGTGACTTTACTGGGTGATTTCTGAGAGTTTGAAAACATTGCTAGAGGTGATTCTCATGCCTTATTTGATGACACAGTTTCACAGGCTCTGGGATTTGCCATCCCCTCTTTCAAACCATCCCCCCAGCTACTCATTTCCCTTCTACTAATGCAAGGGGTAGTCTTTCATCAACAGTCCTAAGTCCATAATTATGCTACTGAAGTGTTTCCAGACACTGTAGGCATGGACAGTGTCACAGAGTCCAGCAACCTGTCAGGATATATTCAACAGTTTCAATGGAACTCCATCTTTGCTCTCGATACAGAGATACATCCTGCCCTGGGTCTCCACATCGGGACTTGCCAGTCGCTGCTACAAGTCTATTATACACCCCTTTAAGCACAGAGACAGAGAAAAAAATTCTGCAACAGGGTGAAAAACAGAATTTACACAAACACGAATTTAAACAACATGCTTACAGAATGACCAATGTGTTGCTAAAGCGATGGAAACAAAAATCAAAAACCTTGTTGTAGAAATTGATGCTACTGCATGACCCAAGTATTGCTGAAGAAATAACCACATAAACAAGAATGACCACAAAAACAAGAACATCAATGCCCATGACAGGTAGCAAAACTACTGTTGTAAAGGACATTTACAACACCAGGTCCTTACAATCAAAATGTCTCATATCAATGATTAGTTAATGAGTCACAGGGACTTCTTGAAAAAGACACAAATGAACACAAAGTACAAAAAGGTAAAAAATTCACAGCAAAAATAACTGGATTTGAGACTAAAAAACTACAAATGGAAACAAGAACCAGTCTCATGTGGGCACTGGGTGTAATCCTGGTGGCCCTGTTTAGCATCAAGTTCAATGCTTATGGCCTGGGGGAGCAATCAAGGACATCCCAAACCCTTAGAACCCCATACCCACATGGGAGTCACAGATGATGCTCTAAGATCCTGGTTTCAGACTGGCACAGCTCCAGCCAATGTGGCTGCTTAGGGAGTACATCAGAGGATGGAACATCTTCCTCTTTGTTTCCCCTCATATATCTTTGAAATAAAAATAAATCAATCTTAAAAAATTAAGAAAGAGCAAATGAATCTGTCTGAGCCTGGCCTTTTTTCTTTCTTGGCAGGCCCTAATGACTGATTCAATCTCTGCCTTGATTGCATGTTTATTTAAATTTTTCTGTTGAGTCATGACTTAGTTTTGGCAGACGCTACAAGTCCAGGAATCTATCCATTTCCAGGAATCTTTCTGATGTGATGGCATATAGTTGTTTGTAGTAATTTCATTAAACTGCATGTGGCTAAATTATCTGCTGTCATGTTCCAGTTTTTATATGTGATCATACTAATTTTTGACCCCTCTCAGGGTTTTTTTGTTTGTTTTTTGGTCACTTGGATCAGTGGGATGTCTATTCTGTTTATTTTCTCAAAGAACCAACTCTTTGACTCACTGATTTTGTCTGTTGCTCTCTTACTCTCTTTTGATTTATTCCTTCTCATTTTGATTCTTGCCTTTTTGCTGTTGCTTTGCTGTTGTTTTCCATCTCGTTCAGGTGTATACTTAGCGCATTTGTCGGAAATCTTTCTTTTCTACCTGTGTAGGCACCAACTGCCATAAATTTACCTCTTGACACTGCCGTGGCAGTGTCCCACAGGTTTTGGTAGGTTGTGTCTGAGCTTTCATGTGTTTCAAGACATTTTTAAATTTCGTCTTTAATTTGTTGTCTCACCTACTGCCTTTTCACAATACCATTTTCTTTATCTTCCAAGAGTTTACAGACTTGCTGGGCTATTTGGATTTGTCGATCTCTAGTTTCACTCTGTAGTCTCTGAGAAGATGCATGGTATGATTTGAAGTTTTTCAAGTTGGTGATGCATGTTTCGTGACATATAACATGGTCGATCATGGAGAAGGCTTCATGTAAAGCTAAAACATGCATATTCTGTGTCTATGGGATGGAAGGAAGTCCATTTGTTCTCTGTGAGATCTGTTGTTTCTTTGTTGAGAATCTGTCCATTGAATCTGTGCATTAAAGTTAATGGGGTCTTGAGATCCCCACACCATTATTGTTCTATTACCTATCCTCACCCTTAAGTCCGTCAATACTTGTTTCAGGTAGCTAGGTGCTCTTGCATTTGGTGTGTATACATTTACCATTGTTATTTCTTGTTGGTGGATGACTCCCTTTGTCATTATGCAGTGTCCCTTTACCTCTTGTAATGTTTTTCACAATGAAGTCTATCTCCTCTGAGAGTTGAATGGCTACACTGGGTCTTCTTCTTTTCCTTTGGCATGAAATGTGCTTTTCCAGCCTTTCACACTCAGCTTTCATATAGTTGTTGATTAGCTATGTCTCCAATAGGCAAACAGAGAGATGGCCACTGCTTTTTACCCATTCTGCTAATCCATGTCTTTTGATTGAGGATTTTAGGGAATTTGTGTTCCGAGTTAGGATTGCCTTCTTCATCTTCAAGAGAATTAATTACTTCTGCAGATAGTGCTTCGGACATTTACAGATCGGCTAGTACAGAAGACTGTAGCTGGTCTTCATTTTCTGTGGTTAAAGCAAAACACAAACAAGCAAATAAAAAAAAATTATTTGAAGATTCCCCTCACCATGTTCTAATTCTCTATTTTCACCTAAAAATTGGGAAAATGGATAAACCCAGTGTGCATGCAACTTAGCACTTAACAGAGGCAGGTTAGAATGTACACACATCCCACTTAGGAGAGCCTGGAATTTCTGACTCCCAGCTTGGGTTCCCAATCACACATTCCCGATCATGCAGACCCTAAGGCAAGCACAAGCTAAGGTACTGCTTGGTCTCCTGCTTCCTTGGTGGAAGAGCTGCATTACCTCCTGGTTCCTGACTTCAACCTAGCCCAGCTTCAGCCTCACAGGCATTTGGGGAGTGGACTGGTAGAGGACAGAGCTATCTGCCTCTCAACTGAAAAACAAAACCAAAACAACACAACAAAATAAAAGGAGACACTAACCTAATTTTACTTTGATTCCTTCTGCCTACTTGATGGCAATATTCAGACACACAGCTGCCATCCCTGGAGTGCCCACTACTCTACTGCCTATGCTCCCCACAGCCAAATTCGGAAACTGTTCACTCTCCTTGGAGGAAGCTCACTTACGATTACCACAGGCCACAGAGCCTTCCCTGATGGGCCAGAGGACTTGCACATCAAATTAGAGAATTAACATTTGATGAAGATCTACATTATTCTCCATCCTTTTCAATAGGCTCTAATTGTGGCCTCAAGAAAGGCTCAGATAATATTCTACTTAGATATTCTGTTAAACAAAAGAACTGTAGTACAATTGCTGCTACTCAATTCTCAAAAATTCACAATAATGCTATCACAAAATGTTCTGCTATACAATATATAGTCAACAGATCTTGCTTTTGAGCAGGGTACACTTGATCTCTTTAATGACCAATCATTCTCACACCACAACGCTGTGCAATTGTATCCAGTTTTTCATATGTTCTCAGGGAAGGGAAAATGGAAGGAAAAAGTCCAACTACCATCCACTGTTTGTCTCCAAGGCCATCAACTGGGAGCTGGATTGGAAATGGCACAGCTTGGACCCAAACCAGCACCCACATGGAATGCCAGAACCACAGGCAGATAATTAATGTGCTATGCCACTGAACTGGCCATCCTTATCTCAAAATTTCAAGAATAAAGGTACTCACACACAGCAAAATACCTCAGATTCGATCCTTGTACAGGAATCCTTGTAAAGCAGCTTTTACATATACATGCATTTACACATACACACATAGATAGTTTATAATTAACCTCTTGCTATATCAGAATCTTAGAATTAAAATTAGATTTCTCAAAGCTACCACTGAGGTTTTTGTTCTTGTCATTGTCATACCAACATTATTGTTCCACTCCTGTTAAAAAAAAAAAAGGATACAGTAGTGCCTGGGGCAATAGTGTACTAGCTAAACCCTCACCGGGATCCTATATTCATATCCTGGCTGCTCTACTTCCCATCCAACTTTTTGCTTCAGTCTGGGAATGCAGGCAAGGACAGCTCAAAGCCTTGGGACCCTGCAGCTGCGTGGTAGACCCGCAACAAGCTCCTGACCCTTGGTTTCAGATCGGCTCAACTCCAGCCTTTGTTGTCACTTGGGGAGTGAACCAGCAGAGAGAACAGTTTTCTCTCTGTATCTCCTTCTCTCTGTATATCTGTCTTTGTAACAACAACAATCTTTCAAAGAAAAAAGGAACAATAATCTGCTAAAACTCAGCTAATATTGATGGAGTGCACTACACATTTATGGTTGTTATAAAGCCTGTCCTGAAATGTTTTTATGTAGGCCTTACAACCTGGATGAAATTCAATATCAAGGGGTGATATATGTGAAAGTTTATATATCATGTATATATAGCAATAAGAAATTACAGTGAAGTTTAACACATTTATTCTAAACTAGTAAAGCACAGGTGTACTAACAAGTTCATTTCCTAAGCTTTGTATTCTTCTGAATCCATCTTCAATATCCCAAATGAACCTAACATATAATATGTCTCTGTTGCTGATACCAAATGAGATTTTTTTTACCTCTTTTAACTATGATCATTTTATGATACATTTCCTAGGCCCTGGGATTTCCTTTATCCCCTCCCCAATTCTTCCCCACCCACTGAGTTCCCCTATATCACTACTATTGTATACTTCTTCACACACAGTCATATGACCATCATTCCGGGCATGGACAAAGGCAGAGAATCCAGCATCCTATTCTCAAGATATACTAAGCTGCTTCATTGGGGGTCCATTTTTGAATGGAAGTAGAGATGCATACTGCATTGGATCCTCACATCTGGATAGGACAGTCTCCAATACACAGTTACTACACATCCCCTTACACATTAGTCACTCAGTAGTATGGTATTTCACTCCATGTTTTCCTACATTTCCATTTTTCTTCCTGTTGTTGATTTTGTCTCGTGGTTTTTCATTTCAGGGCATGTATAGAAACTCTGTAATAAGAACTATCATATCCACATGGGAAGATACATTGAAATATGCATCTCTACTTCCAAATTAAAAACAGACTCTCAATGAAATTGTGAACTAGGATGCTGGACTCTGCTATTGTCCATATCTACAATGCCAGGATACACTGAAACAGCAGAATGAAGCACTTTTCACAGATTCTGAAGGACTGTATTATATTACTAGAAAGCAACAGAGGAATCACTAAAGACGGAGAGTGCTTAGAGGAAGAGTAAGGAAATCCCAGAGTCTATGGAACTGTATCTCAAAATAACAAGAATATATTAACAAAATAGCACAGAAACTACCTAACATTAACTGAAAGCTAACATAAATTCCTAGCAACTAGCCAACCTGTAAGACCATCTGCCCATTCCCTCTCAGTTTTACACATACAAAAGTGCTTTTGACATTTTATTTTCATCAATAACATAAGTAGAATCAAAGAGAAATGACATCTCTTTGCTGAAACACTGTACCACTCTGCAGGGTCAAAATATTTGTTTGTTTGTTTTTGTTTTAAAGATTTATTTTTATTATTTTTCATTGGAAAAGCGGATATACAGAGAGGAGAGAGAGAGAGGAAGATCTTCCATCCGATGATTCACTCTCCAAGTGAGCGCAACGGGCCGATACTATGCCGATCCGAAGCCAGGAGCCTCTTCCGGGTCTCCCACGCAGGTGCAGGTTCCCAAAGCTTTGGGCCGTCCTCGACTGCTTTCCCAGGCCACAGGCGGGGAGCTGGAAGGGAAGCGGGGCTGCCGGGATTAGAACAGGCGCCCATATGGGATCCCGGGCGTGCAAGGCGAGGAGCTTTAACCACTTGCGCCACCGCGCCGGGCCCATATTTGTTTTTTTTTTTATTGCAAAGTCTGATGTAGATAGAGGGGAGCAGTAGATCCTCCATCCAATGATTCGCTCCCCAAGAGACCACAATGGTTGCACCGCAACAGCAGAAGAGCCGAATCATAAGCCAGGAACTCTTCCAGGTCTCCCATGTCGGTGTAGGTTCCCAAGGCTTTCGGCTGTCCTCCACTGCTTTCCTAAGCCACAGGCAAGGAGCTTGAAAAGAGGCACCACTGGGATTAGAACCTGCGCCCATATGGGATCACAGTGCGTTAAGGCTGAGGACTTTAGCTGCTAGGCCACTGCACCAAGCCCTAGTGCCTATTTCTCATTAGTTTTAGGATTAGCTTTAATAAGGGCTAACACCCTTATAAATTACTGGGGTATGAATTTTTTAGTAGTTGTTGCTGTTGCAGTTTCCAGGTTTATTAAAATAACAAAATGAGAGACTCAATTCAGAGAATTTTACTTCTCTCCTTCCAATCAAACCAAATAAAGTAGCTGTATTCCGCTTTTAAAACATTAAAATGTCCTTCTCTTATTAATATCAAACCAAAACGAAAACCACACTACCTACATTAGAGCCCTAAATTCACAGTCAAGACGAATGTGATGCAAAAAAAAAAAAATGATGATTACACTGGTGCTGGCACTGTGACACAGCATGTTAACTACCACCAATGACACTGCCATTCCAGAGAGTTCATGGAGCAGCTGCCCTACTTCTGATTCACTTTCCTGCTACTGTGTCTAGGAATTCACCAAAGCTGGCACAAGTACCTCCTGCATCCTTGTGGGACACCCAAAAGAAGCGCTAGACCCTGGCTTTGGCCTGACCCGGCCCTGGCAGCTGCAGCCACTGAGGGAGTGAATCAGTGGACAGATGATTGATCAGACTCTCTTGCTCTTTTTCCCTGACCTTTTTCTCTGTATTTCTGCCTTAAAAGTAAATATGATGATAATCTTTATCTCCTAGATTTTCTTACTGGTAAATCAGATTTCATAGAGGAGAGAGAGAAAAAGATCTTTCAATGGCTGGTTCACTTCCCAAGTGGCCACAATGGCATGGGCTGAGCTGATCCAAAGCTAGGAGCAGGTAGTTTCTTCCAAGTCTCTATGTGTAGGTGCACCATCCCAAGGCTTTGGGCCATCCTCTACTGCTTTTTCAGATACAAGCAGGGAGCTGGATTGGAAGTGCTAAGTTGGGAAACAAAATCGGTGCCCATATGGGATCTCGGCATGCTGAAGACAGTGACTTTCGCCACTAGTTCACTGTGCAGGGCCATCTTCAGGCATTCTTCAGTGAACCCCACAGCTTTTCCAATAGCAAGATGCCTCTACCACAAGAGCAGGAATTCAACTCGCGTCTTCTCCAATGTCTATGCCTACACTACCCAGGACTCACACACAAGCAAGTTGTCTTCTAGCAAATTGCATTTATACTCAGAAGAGCATTAGATAAACATCAAGAATAACAGTTCATCTCACATCTAAGTCTTTCCTGGCACAACAGTTTCCCTAAAATATTTCCCAAGCTCAGTTTAGTTACCTCTGCTTCTACATCCACATTTTGCTTCAAAGGCAACTTCCAAATGTCACCACGTTCATGCTGAGCAGTAGCTTGCATAGCTGTAGGGTCAGCACAGTGTCCATTCTCTGAATTAAAGAAAAGAGGAGGAGAAACTGTCACAACTCTCCAAGAATCAATATACATATACAACACAGTGATAAATGATGTATACCATGAACCATCAGAATGATTTATTAGTCCATGACATAGGTTTTTATTACACAGATGTTGGTTTTCCATGCATTATAAATTTACAAAAGCAAGGCAAACTGATTACTAGAAACAAATGTTTCCTTAAGGAAAGAGTTGAAACTAAACTGTGTAGCCAATCTGTAAAGAAGAAAGGATCCATGGTCATGGGAACAACAGCCAGGAAACCTGCGTGGTCTGCAGTACAGAAGAACAGTAGACTTCCTTTGGGACTAGGGAGAGGATCAAAAGCTGTGTTCCAACTTTGGTTCCCCACCATCTCTGGCCATGACCATCAGGATCACTCCAGAAACCCCTCAACACATACAAACATACAAACAAACAGACAAACAAACAAAAAGCCTAGCACACTTAGAGAACAACAAGGAAAGCTTATAACGAGACAGGAAACGGTCAGTATGGATTCACGGATACCTCACTAGGTATGACACAAAGATTAGTCATTTTTCATTAGGGCTTTGAAGATTTCTCTGCACACCTCTCCTAAAACTGTTCTGCACCTCAACTGTTGACATATGCCTTGTTAGAGTCCTAAGCCAGTTTAGACTATCCTAAAGTCTGCCAAGTTTAGCAAAATTATTCTTCAACACTATAATCTGCTAAGTACAAAAATGAAAATAGACAAGAGACAGCTGAATAGTAATCTATAGCCATTTTAAGGTGTATAG